>NC_047525.1:564523-791306 GCF_902827115.2 Pseudochaenichthys georgianus | reverse complement strand
AGAATCAGGGCTGAAACAGAGGGGATTATGGGTAATGCTGCAATGATCTGTTTGGTGTTTGGAGCCAAACACTTCAGAGACATGTTTTGTATATATCTGAGACCTGTGATATATAGACCTTTACATCAGCAACCATACAACATAGCAATCATTATGTATATATATATATATATATATTACATACATATATAATGCCTTTTAACAGGCTGCTGTAACAAAAAAACATCCGAATATAGGTACAATAAAGTATATCAAATAAACACAAACAATCCTACTGTTGGAACAGTTTTGAGGGGTGGGGGATTTAATTTCCATAATGTCTATCAAATATATATATATATATATACAGTATATAATATATAGCTATATCAAATGTATTTGTCCAGAACAGGTTTGTTAAAGTATATGTTTGGAGCCAGTGGTCCTTTTTCTGTATTTTCCAGTTTATTGTGATTGAATGTGTTGAAAGTGTTTTTCAATTAATAATTTGTAATCTTGATGGGATTATGTAAACTTGATGTAATATTTACAGTTGTATTCTCATTTACTCAAGTACTTGAATGAAAGGTGTGTGTGTATTACCTGGCATTGTCATGGTTGGCATCATGGGAGCCCCATAGCTCTGAATGGAAGGGTTAACTGGAGGCAACAAAGAAACAGTTTAGAAAATGCTCATGCAGTCACTTTTCTGCCACTCAAAAGGATTCAAAGCTTGAAGACTCCGATAGGACACAAAAAGCGTTATTCTTCAAATCAATCTTCCAACTTACCCATAGGATAAGTTGGCATTGTCATGGGTATACCTGAAAAACAGAATGATCCGTTATAAATACAGTTTGCAAAGACACATGAATCCCAAATGAGACTTCAAATCAGGTTATTTGACAAACAGTGGAAAACGTTTTTATAAGTGAAACTACCAGCGTCAAACTCTGTTCTACCTCACACAGGGTCCGCCCTCTACTGGACTCTATCCCCAGATGCTTACTTTCATGTCGAAATGGCTAGAAAGCCAAAACACAGGAAGTCTTTGCGCTCTGTCCGGTACATTGGGCTCTATTCCATCCTAGCTATAGCTACTGGTGGACAAGCGGCTTGCTCATGCCACAGTAAATGTGTATGCAGCAGCCATCTCGTCCTGTCATGCAGGATTTGGCAGCAGACCAGTCTTTAGCCAAACGCTTATGAAGCGTTTTTTGCAGGGGATCAGGAGACAGCGCCCAGTGGTGCATGTCTCCACCACGCAATTGGAACTGCCATTGGTGCTCGAGGCTTTGGTTACAGAACCGTTTCAGCCTCCGGAGCTCTCCTCCCTGAAGGCGCTATCATTGAGAGAGAGGGAAGCAAAAAGAAACAGCTTTGCTGCTTGCTTTGACTTCTGCCAACAGAGTATGCGAACTGACCGCTCTATCGGTGCACCCGGATTGCCTTCTGGTTCGTGGTGACCGTAGCAGGGCGACACTCAGACCGAACCCCTTCTCTGTTCCCAAGAACCTAAGGAGTTCTTCCAGGTCGAGGGTTATACAGCTAGACGGCCACTGAGGTCCATGCACACTCTTCACGAGGTATGGCTGTGTAGACAGCCTTGTTCGACGGCATGAGTGTGGTTTTCCCATGCTCCTTAGGGACCTGGAAACGGGGTGCACGGTATGTAGACACTTGTGGTGGCACCTGCAGGGTGGAGCTATGGGGTTACTCAGACCAATTAGGCTCTACTCAGCCAGGTAAGCTGCGCCCCGGCTTCTCCACGGTCACAACCGGGTGATAGGAAGTTGGGGTGCTGTGGCTGTTAACCAAAGGCCTTTCAGGGGCAGTGTGGTGGGTCGATGTTGTAGGGCGACAGGGCGTTTATTCATCGGGGCTCCACCCACTGTACCCATAGAGTCCAGTAGAGGGCGGAGCCTGTGTGAGATAGAACGATAGGATACGTAGTGTAATCCTAGTTCTATAAACACAGACGGAGCCCTCTACCTAGGGGCCCTGTCTTTCCTATGCCGAATGCTACTTAATGTTTTAGGTTGTATACCGTTTCTCTACAGTACACAGAGTTAGTATGATCCACAGTGTGGATATAATGTGTTTTCCACTGGTTCCATCCCTCAGTCAGCATGTACCTGTGTCCTGTGTACATACACTTCACCCCAAATTGCTCCTGTGGGGATTGCCCACAGTATTGAATGTATGTAAGTCGTATTGGGTAGAAGCGTCTGACAATTGACCTGTAATGTGATGTTTTCCTACCAGCTCCATACATGGGTCCAATCCCTCCACCTCCTTTCATCCTGCGGTTCAGCATGGCTACTCTTTCCATGTCCTACACACACGCGCACGCGCGCACACACACACACACACACACACACACACACACACACACACACACACACACACACACACACACACACACACACACACACACACACACACACACACACACACACACACACACACACACACACACACACACACACACACACACACACACACACACACACACACACACACACACACACACACACACACACACACACACACACACACACACACACACACACACACACACACACACACACACACACCACACACACACACACACACACACACACACACACACACACACACACACACACACACACACACACACACACACACACACACACACACACACACACACACACACACACACACACAGTAGTTACTGGAAAGAAAGCAGGAAACAGAACCCAGTGACTTCAGACTTCACACGCTCAGTAATAAGATACAGCCAGACACACGATCCCCCCTGAGTATAAAACGTAACACTCTCTGGAGAATCTAACATATAAATATAACATTTACATTAGTTACAGTTTTAACTATAGACCATCGAGTGAAGGGTTATTATCTGCCACAATGGCCCTAAAGCCCTCCTCTGAATACACCCTCCTCCAAACTCTGACAGGCAGGCAGGCAGGCAGGCAGGCAGGCAGGCACACAGTCAGATACACACGGACAAACACACAGACAGACACACACAGTCTGATGACCACTAACCGGAGGTCCTTGGTCCAGTACAGGGTCAAACAGGTCATCAACGTAAGCGTCCATCTGTCTCCCACGGCCTGCAGACAGGTGGAGACTAGAGATCAGAAGGTAAGACAGAAAAAAAACGGACCCCAACACTAAGGTTTATGTGCCCTATCACCTTCAGCTAAACACATAACATATATGTATATCGCAATATGCACTGTATGAACACGATATAAACGTAACGATTTAAAAAGGTATTACATCTTGTTTTTGATCCAGTAGCATAATGATCAGTCTGAATATCCATTTGGTTTCAGTCCATCCATTCAGCTGGCCTCATGTCCAGGTTAGCCGTGCTTCTGGCTCTCTTTGAATCAGAAAGCTGTTTCAGCACACACGCTGTGATAAAGCCACAAGGCACTGCTCTACTGTACACTGGAGTATAGTACGTGTACTAATGACATGTGGGGGCCATTGATAACATCTTTGATATTCCACAAGGGCAGAGTCTAAGGGCTTGAGTTTGCCTGAAACAACTAAACTGTACAAAGTGTTATCTGAAAACTTCTAAAGCAAAAGAACAGAATGGCCATACTGTTAGCCGTCATCTGTCCTGAAGCATGTTATCCCTCTTACCTTCCTGTGGATAATCTCTCCCCCAGGAGCTTCCCTCAAAAGCAGGCAGCCCAGGAGCCTGCATCGGGGGTGCTGGTGGAATAAAGTCATCCAGGTCTGTAGCTGGCATCCTGAAGTGGGGGGGGGGGAGAGCAGCACATTACGAGAACATACTCTTTTAAAAAAACCTGGATAAACCCAAAAATCATCCGTTTGTTCAGACCTGTCCCCCTGGCTGCTGAACAGGTAGTCGGAGTGTGTAGAGGAGGGCGTCCCTGGGGGGGGCAGCACCTCAGCTTCAGCTCCAGCCAGGAGATCCAGGACGAAGTCTGAGCCGGCCAGATCTGACCAGCCTTCATCCGTCAGGAGAGACACCGACCAGCCCTGCACTGCCTCCGGCGCGCCTCTGAAAACAGCACGGGGGGGGGGGTTACACCACACGGAGGAGGATGAACTGGGAATAATATACATATAAATCTTAAAGGTCCCATGGCATGCTTTTCTGGTTATCACCCGTCCCCTTGTGTGTCATGTAGCTCTTTCTGCATGTGAACGGTCTGCAGAGTCACAAACCCTCAAAGTGCACCCAGTAGGGAGTAAAGCTCTAGAACGCCTCGTTGGAGATTTGTCTTTTTCCATTGTTTTCTTCCTGAGTATAGTGACGTAACGATACCAATGAAATTATGATCAGTAGAAATGGCCATGACATGGGACCTTGAAATGGAGGTCGATCCACTGCTTGCTCAGAAGTACCTATAGTGCAGGAGCCATGCAGCCAGCTCCTCTCCTGTGGTCCATGACTCCACTTCAGTGGTCAGCTTCTCATCTGAAAACAACAAAGCTTGTTTAGGTTCACACCGTGCTGCCGATATCACGTGTCAGGTTTCATGATGCTCATGTTTTCTTCCTTACCGTTGTAGGTGTGTACATCCAGCAGCATGGTGCCTTTCCTCTGGTTGGCAGTCCACTCCAGCTGGGTGGGGGGGTAGACGCGGGCCGCAGGGGCCGGGAGCTGCAGAGAGGTCAGCAGCTTGTGTTGGCACAGAGAGCGGTACTCCCCCGGACCGTGGTCAGAAACATACCTGCAGAGCGCGAGAGCAGGCTGAGTCATGGCAGACAGTGTTTCAAAGTGGTTTAAGGAATGGCATGGTCAACCAGAGAACATCCATAACAGGATTTAAAAGGTTTCTACAAAGTCCAGTGCAAGAGTCAGACTAACAATAGAAGAGACTGCATTTTGAAAAGCACTAGTCACTTTCAAGAATCTCAACATTTTCAAAGTTAAAGGCGAACATGTTCAGCAAATCATCATCATCATCATTTCCTGTTTGCAAAGCAGACCTGGAGCAACATTAGCATCACTGTCACTTTAAACTGGGTGTCCATCAATCAATCAATCAATCAATCAATCAATCAATCAATCAATCAATCAATCAATCAATGTTTATTTATAGCCCAATATCACAAATGTTACATTTGTCTCAGTGGTCTTCACAGTGTGTACAGAATATCAGTATGACAATACGACACCCTCTGTCCTCAGACCCTCTGTCCTTAGACCCTCTGCCCTTAGACCCTCTGTCCTTAGACCCTCTGTCCTCAGACCCTCTGTCCTTAGACCCTCTGTCCTCAGACCCTCTGTCCTTAGACCCTCTGTCCTTAGACCCTCTGTCCTCAGACCCTCTGTCCTTAGACCCTCACATCGTACAAGGAAACACTTCCGGAGAAAACCCACAGTTTAAAGGGAACATGGAGAAACCTCAGGGAGAGCAGCAGAGGAGGGATCCCTCTCCCAGGACGGACAGACGTGCAATAGATGCCGTGTGTAAATTGAAAAGATAATACATTTGCAACATAGGTAGTCCAGATGTTTGGAAATGACAAATATCTGTCTCTTTAACCAAAGTTTAAATGCTCAACTATCTTCGTGGGCGAGTGACTGTGTGTCGCTGCTGTTGTGCTCTGGTTTATGGAAGCAGTTTTGCAGAAATCAAAATCGTAAAAATGCTTATCAGTTGAAAGAAACTGAAAAGGCCCCACAGAGCTTTGTGAAACGGCATACTGTAAATGATTGCTATAAAAGACCCCTTTCACATTAAACTAAGTCGTTCCATTGTTCGTCTAAATGTATTAGTGCAGCTTTAAGTGAGCCGATGTAACTATGGGCCAAAGGGACAATACTAAATGCTAGTTTCACAGCCATACAGTTTGCTATTAGCTTCTGCTCATAGTGGACCAACATTGGACTGGGACCCAGTACATGAAACAGCAGCTCAAACCACATTTAAATGTATAATACAAAAATGGTGTTATTCCTTCTTTGTAAAGCAGTGTTTCTCAAACTTTTTCATACCAAGGACCACTTAACCAATAAAAAAACACTCGCGGACCACCTAACTCCACAAATATCCAAAAACACAGTTCTTTGCAAATCGCCTGAAAATGGTACAAACAAGTGGCCACATGTGTGATGAAGGTGTTTATCTGGGCTATATCATGCAATGGAAAGTGAAACTTAAGCTCGCTCCATTGCGGAGATATTCCCGCGAGAGTGCGGAAAACTTTAATTAATTAATTAATTTCAAATGTGAAATGTTACCAATATACTCACGGACCACTAGGGGGCGCTCACGGACCACCAGTGGTCCGCGGACCACACTTTGAGAAGCACTGTTGTAAAGTGACGTAGTTGCGCTGTAATGTCTTCTAACGCAGTGGTTTCCAACCGGGGGTACGGGGAACCCTAGGGGTACTTAAGATCAGGCAGGGATAAACACACAGCTACAACCGGCAGTTCAGTGAGAAACACATTTCTCATGGATTTATTTCAAATGAATAATTCTATGACGTCAACCTATCTGCAGCGGCGGCACTAGTGCACCAAACAGGCCGGGAGTGTCAGTAGAAAGTTGGGTTGAATACAAATACAATGAGTATAATAAAAGAAAACATGTAGGCCAATCATCACAGATGAGTGGGGGGGTACTTTCTGTTCTAACATGTAGCTGGAGACTATGGTGGCAGTGCAGTCACCCTGTAGCACTACACTGTGCTCTCCACTGACCCCTGTAGGTAGAGAAGGGGAACACCTACTTGAGCAGGGGCTTGTCCAGCGTGGGGGAGGGGGTGAAGGCGCTGAGGCAGCAGGTCAGCAGCAGCCAGCCCCTCAGGCTGCTCAGATCCTCCTGCAGGCCCCAGGTGTGGTAGGCCAGCTGGGCCAGGATCTCGTCCCTCAGGGGGGGCCGGCTCTGACCCCTCTCCACGATGTAGTTACCCAGCAGCTGCTCCTGCCAGCCACTCAGCTCCGACTCACCCGTAAACCTCAGGATCTGAGGAGAGAAGGGTCGGAAATAATAAACGGACAAATGAGAATGAAACAAATATAAACTAAAGTAATCACTCTGTACCAGTTTGTAGATGTCCAGGGCAGTTCTGTTATCTTCAGGCTCCAGGGGGGTGAGGGACCTCTGGAGGGGGCGTCCCTGAGGCTGGCACCATGTATCCTGAGGAGGACAACATATCAGGAAATCTCACAAAGACAGGAAACACAATCCCACTCCTTTCATTCAGGTGTAGGGCTGTTCCTGTATAAGCTTTGTTTAGAATAATACATCTTTGAACGTAAATGGAATCTGAGATTGAGTTTGATATTCAAGCCTCAATCAAACAGAAATAAATTGGTACAAGATTATTCTTGTTATTATATGCTTTTATAAAAATCCTTGTTTCCTTGAACCAGGACCGAATCTCCATAAATCTCTGTAAGACATTTATTTATTACATTTTTACATAAAGGGAGTGGATTGAAACGTTGAAATACTTTACAACAACAACAACAACAACAACAACAACAACAACAACACCACAGTGTCAACAAAGTCCCTGGTAGATCATTAGCTAACACTTATGACCCAATGCTGTGCAATAAATACCTGAATATGTTCTAAGTATACATGTCTTTGTAGTATGTGCATGCCCTTTGCTCACCTTTAAGGTGGACTTGGCATAGCGAGAGAATGGGTATCTGTCTACATCCAGAGGCAGGCTGAGCTTGTGTTGGGCCTTCACCTGAGGGGGGGCCACCTCTGTGACCCCCGAGCCATGCTGCTGCCCTGGTGGACAGAGATGGAACAACAATCACAAACTGAGCGCTGGATTCCCGTGTTATCTGATGCGATGTGATGGTTATTAAAAAGGTACCGGCTGCACTGCAGAGTCTGGCTGACAGCTCGGCAGGGATCTCCAACATCCCCACATCCTGAGGGGAACATAGAGCAAAGACGACCTCAGGAGGAACCAGACGGCTGGCCCTTAGATTTCTGGGAAATGTTACAGCAGGCTCTCTCTCTACGATATGGGATACATTTGATTTGCTTACCATTCCTGGAGATACACTCTTGGTCTTTGTCACTGCCTTCACTTTATTCTTCTCATGAAATTCCTGAAATTGACACGCAGCAAAGTCAGTCCATCACACTGGGACCAGCGGGATTCCCTCTCATAATCTTAACGTTATATAGTTCTATTTCTGGCGTCCTTCCCCTGAAGCTTATTTGTTTCACTGAGTAATCCTCTTGATATCCAGGAACTCAACCATCCCTCCTCTCTGTTCAATCAGACCTATTCTTAGACACACGTCCTGTTTTATACTGCTGCCCCTCCCTCAGGCGGTGGCCCGCCTACAGCAGGGCACGCAGTTCCAAGAGTCCAGCAAGTGTGTTTTATCAGGATCTTTCCAGCTCACAGAGAGGAGCTCCATCAGTGCAGCAGGGCAGCGTCACTCAGATGGGATCCATACGATGAACTCATCTCTGCCATTCCCAGTGTTTACAGGGTGAGTAGTTTGTTTAAAGCAGGTATCGGACACATGCCTGAAACCTGAAGCATGTATTTCAGATTACACATGTGCGTGCAGACATACTCATACAGCAAATACTCTTCTTTCATGCCATTTTGTATTCATACACTTAAATGAAGAGAATGGTTCTGTTCAAACACACACAGCCCCACCCGGCCTTACCTCACAATGACCGACCCACCCAAACCAAACAAGTGTGGCACAAACGCACCCTGAGGCTCACTACACCCTGACACATATTAAGTTACCAATTTATCAGTGGAATCATTTTGTTTTAAACGTGTCATGTAAGAACGATGTCATTTGGAACTCATATCAGATACGATGGACTTTTATTAATCCCTCGTGGGGAAATTGTATAGAGCATAGATGTGACAGATAGCAGTGTTAAAGCAGATCATGTCATTCTCATTTGAAAAAGTGACTCATATACGCAATTGTATATCCTGTGTTTCACTTGCTTTCCATCCCCAAGGCCAAACTCCAGAGCTTCTGGGACAGAGTCTTCTCTGTGGCAGCCCCGAAGCTCTGGAACCCCCTCCCCCAAGACCTCCGTGAGTCTGAGTCCCTCACCCTGTTCCAGTCCCGCCTCAAAACCCACCTCTTCAACTCTCTATCCATAAGCCCCGCCCCCTCTCAATCAACTTCCTCCTGACTGCTTTTCTGTTGTGTTTTGTTTCTTTTTGGTTCTGTCTTTGTTTTTGTTTTGTTTGTCTACCCTCCCTCCCAAATGTAAAGCGTCTTTGGGTTCAGAAAAGCACCATAGAAAATGAATATATTATTATTATTATTACTATGTTAGTAAACGAAAGGATCCACACATGGTAACAATTGGTCAGCCTTAATTCTGGTTGGATTACATCTGTTGACACAAACCTATTGCCTTCTGTTGAAGTGAACAGGGTACTTCAACAACATGAGTAATACATTGTTCATGTCTCAGTAACATGCACCGCTCTTAACGACTGGCACGTTCATGGGGCTCATATTCATGGGGCTCCAAATGGGGTCTCAATATATATTGGTTTGAGGGCTACTGTTTTCTATCTTCAGCCACCCCCCCCCTGTAGAATCAGTGTTGATCAGTTGGTACACCCCATAGGTGTACACTGAAACACACTTATGTTCTCTGAGGATAATCCTAATGACTGCTGGCCAGCGCCTCGAGCAGCATCAACGTGTTCAGAGGACCCAACACATTGGCTAGGATCATTTTCACTGCTTGACCTTCCGTCTCAGCGACATTTCTTTTTTCTGTCTTAGCCTTAGTGTTGAACAATAGCACATATTGTCGTGGTAGATTTCCACTCAGTAAATGCACTCATAAGTCATTAGTAATCAAAAAACTGTGTTTAAATATTTAATGATGTGTTATTTGTCTTGCACTTCCTCCCTGCCTCATAAAGGGGGAGTGGCTCGACTTGTTAGGTGTTGTGAGACTCACATTGGATTATTATTATGATGTGAGACAATGTGACTGGATTATAGACACTGAACCAAAACAGTTTGAACATTTAGGTGGAATCACATGACTGGAGACATAGATCAAGAAATCCTACACCAGTTATATCCAATGGAATGGACAGGGGATCAAAACAAGTTAAGCAAATACCGTCCACCAGGTGCCTTGGAGGAATGAGATCCTCTCCTCTCACACATCCCTGAATCTGGCCCTCCCGCTGTACTTCTCGGAGACTTCAACCTCCAGACGGGGAAGATAGACAAACTAACATCTCTGTTAACCGCCTTTGCTTTCTCACTGTCTCCGTCCCCACCGACTCATAAAGCTGGCAGTGTCCTTGATCTCATATTCTCAAGGAACTGCTCTACTTCTAACCTCTCTGTAAACCCGCTCCACACATCCGATCACTTCTTCCTTTCATTCTCTCTACCCCTCTCCAAACATAACAAACTAATCTCTTCTTATCCTGCACCTGTCCGCCGTAACCTCCGTTCCCTCTCCCCCTCTACCTTTGCCTCATCGGTGCTCTCAGCCCTCCCTTCCTCTGACTCGTTCCAACTCCTGCCTCCAAACTCTGCTGCAGAAACTCTCCTCTCTACTCTCATCCTCTCTGGACTCTCTCCGTCCTCTCACATCTCGGAAGGCTCGTCAGTCCCCTCCTGCTCCCTGGCTAAATGACGCACTTTGTGCTAATAGAACCGTCCTTAGGGCAGCAGAGCGGAAACGGTGGAAATCCAAACACCGCGACGACCTCCTAACCTATCAGGCTCTCCTCTCCTCTTTCTCTGCTTCCATCTCTCAGGCAAAAAGCACTTTCTTTCAAGATAACATCCTATCTTCCTATTACAATCCTAAACAACTATTTTCCATCTTCTCCACCCTCTTGGACCCCCCAAAGCCCCTCCCCCCTCCTCCCTCTTGGACCCCCCAAAGCCCCTCCCCCCCTCCTCCCTCTTGGACCCCCCAAAGCCCCTCCCCCCTCCTCCCTCTTGGACCCCCCCAAAGCCCCTCCTCCCTCTTGGACCCCCCCAAAGCCCCTCCCCCCTCCTCCCTCTTGGACCCCCCAAAGCCCCTCCCCCCTCCTCCCTCTTGGACCCCCCAAAGCCCCTCCCCCCTCCTCCCTCTTGGACCCCCCAAAGCCCCTCCCCCCCCCTCACTTCTGTCAAGCGACTTTGTTAACCACTTTGAAAAAAAGGTTGATGACATTCGCTCTTCTTTTTCTGACTCACCTCTACTCACCGCTGGGTCTCCAGACCCTCCTTCCACCCACACACTGACCTCCTTCTCCCCTCTCTCTCCAAGTGAGGTTCTTACCCTCATTACCTCTGCCCCCCCTACCACCTGTCCTCTGGACCCTATCCCCTCAAACCTCCTTCAGACTATCGCTCCTGATATTCTACCGTTTCTCACCCATTTCATCAACACTTCTCTAACTTCTGGTCACTTTCCAAACAGTCTCAAGGAGGCGAGAGTAAACCCTCTCCTAAAGAAACCCACTCTCAACCCGTCTGAGGTTATAAACTACAGGCCTGTCTCTCTCCTCCCGTTCCTGTCTAAAACACTTGAACGCGCTGTCTTTAAACAACTCTCCTGCTATCTCCATCAGAACAACCTTCTGGATCCGCACCAGTCTGGTTTCAAGGCAGGTCACTCCACAGAAACTGCCCTCCTTGCTGTCTCTGAGGAACTGCACACGGCTAAAGCAGCCTCCCTCTCCTCTGTCATCATCCTGTTGGATGCTCCTCCGCTCCCTTCATTGGCTTCCGGTAACTGCTAGAATCCACTTCAAGACACTGGTACTTGCGTACCATGAGGCGAAGGGATCTGGCCTTTCCTACATCCAGGACATGGTTAAACTGTACACGTGGGTTTGCTATCCTGGCTCCAAGATGGTGGAATGAGCTCCCCATTGACATCAGGACAGCAGATAGCTTGCACATCTTCCGGCGCAGACTGAAAACTCATCTCTTTCGACTCCACTTCAAGCGATACAATTACTAACAAAGCGCTTATATACTAACTAAGCACTCATATACTTCAGAGATGAATATCGTAGTTTTTACTCACAGTATTAGTGAATATGTTATAAAACTGTACATTAAGTGGTACAGATTAGTTCCAACTGGACCAGATACATCAGTCAAATACTATGTACTGCACATAAAGTTGTGGTCCAAAGTCCTGGACTACATTTCCCACAATGCAACTCAACTGTAAAGCATCTTAAGCCTGGTTGAGGATACCCTCTTTCCAAGTCCACATGCACAGTTGTGTAAGTGTCTTTCAGTCTGTGGACTGTCTGATCAAATAGTGACTATTGTATAGTACTGTATTGAATTAAAGCAACCATCACCACCATGTCATCATCAGGGTTAGTTTGCACACAGATTCATTTCAACCCAAGCACATACTGGTGTGTTATTGCTCTTCGTATTGAAAATGTGTGCCTGTCAGTGATTTGCAACTCCACAGAAGAACTCTTCTGACATTAATGATTGTTTTTGACCAACATAATCTAGTCCACACTTTTCTATCTTCCTGGTAATCACCATGCTCATTAACAGTGATCAGACGTAGATGAGATGTCACCTTAAGCCCAACGTATATCTGTAAACTCTTCATCTTGCTTTTTAGTAACTTACACTAACTGACTCAAACTAGGCTAACAGCTGACAGAGGCAGTTTCCACTGTTCATAGTCCAATGCTCATAAAACAATAACACCGAATAGAATGGAGCTGTGATACACTGAAGGCAACATAAGCAACATTTAGTTCACAGAGAAAGGCAGAAAGGCACAGAAAGCACCAGCTGAAAGTACAGTAGAGTCTGTGTGTGTTCGGAAACCTGCATGTGAAGGGTTAAGAAGGCAGCCTACCTGTCGGGGCTGAACTGGAAGCAGAGAGAGACAGGTAGAGAGATGTGCTGCTGCTTCAAATTACACTCAGAGGGTTGAAGTCCAAGACCAGACTGCCTGAGAGAGTGTGTGTGTGTGTGTGTGTGTGTGTGTGTGTGTGTGTGTGTGTGTGTGTGTGTGTGTGTGTGTGTGTGTGTGTGTGTGTGTGTGTGTGTGTGTGTGTGTGTGTCCATGATTAATGCAAGATAAGAAAGCTAGTTAAAGGAAAGGGATCAGATCTGTTAAAGGAAGTGTCCTGTAAATGAAGCCACCCCGTACAGTACATAAAGGGCCAGCAGTCCTCAACACATTCACCTGGATAGCTTTCAGGTTTCATCTCAGATAAAACAATCCAGTTACTTTAGAAAATAAATCCTCTGGATGACTTGGATTATATGATTTCCATTCTAATTTTCTTTTGGAAATCTAGTTCGAGATCTCCCGGCTTATATAAAAGAAACCCAACATTTCAACATATTTACACCATTGAAGAAAAGAGTAACTCATCATCTTATTGTTTTAAGTTGCCTATTAAAATAGAGGAGACATGCTAATAGTGTTCTGTGAGCATTGACTTAGTAGTAAGTAGGTCTAACATTGAGTCTCCTTTAACTCTGGTGTGGTCTGTGCCGTGTGGTGAGAACTTGTTACCTGAAAATATTCAGTCTTTTGAAATATATTTATTTATTTTTAAAAACGTCGTTTTAGCAGTGTTATGCTCCACTATGTTCAGCAGCTGGTCTCTAACTGTGTCTGTCTGCTACAGGAAATGATGAACAATATAAAAGCACCATTTTCTAAAGTGCAAAGATCCGTACACAGTTTGTCATTTCTTTCACTTTCAACATTTTGATGAGGAGCTCTAAATACCCTATTTCGGATGTTTTGAGTACCACAAACTATTTGATATATATTGCACTGAATTTGTAGATACAACTAGACATTAAAATACCTTTTTTTAAACAAAATAATGATTGGGTGAAGAACCTGACGCCATTCTATGAAATAAAGACAAATCATAAATAGACCACTGAAACAACAATAAAAGCAGCACTAATGTTAAAGTCATTTAGGAGGGAATGGAACGCAGAGTTTATGGTTGTTACACTTTGACCCTGAACATGGGCGTTATCACTCAGAGGGCACTGACATATCTTTCCACTCAGGCTGCGGTGATAAGCTGCTGCCGTTGTGCAAGAGATTTGGAGCAAAGATTTATAGCGTAATAAAGTCAGCAAACATAAGGTTGCCAGGAAACATCAGCCAGGGTCTGCCTACCTTCCTCCAATGGCGTCTCTTGATGGTGTCCCTGGTGATCATCATCACGGCCCAGAACTGGGTGAAGCACTGCCTCAGACGCTTGTAGTGCTTCCTGGAGAAGAGAGGAGGCAGCAACACACAATGAGCATCATGTTGGGGTATCACATGACCTCAATCAGCCCCAGGGGAAACCTGATGCATTCCTCAGTTACCTCCGTCTGTCGGGGGAACTGAGTGTACATGGCCTCGTCACTGTTTTTTATTTTAGTTTCCTTTCTGCTAGACTCTCTTATCTTTTTCTCCTTCTATCCATATGTCCATGTTTATAACTTTCTATATTTCGGTCATTTATTGTTACACTTTCCTTCACCATTTTCTTAAGCTCCCTCTTTTATAATGTATTTATTGATATAGTTCATGAATTAATTGCGTTACATGTTTTCATTATTAATCATGAAAAATGATCTTTCCTTCTTCACACTTTAACAAACAAAGAAGAAGAATACTGACTGTCAACGGAAAAATAATATTAAAAAAATATTAAAGCAAAAGTAAACTCTTCTCCAAGTACTTTTCATTTGGAAAAGACATGTAAAACAATATATCCTTTATTGTATTCCTCATTGTGTCCCTAGAGTTGAAGAGCCTATCATAAGGTCCCTCACTGTCTACACCAGGGGTGTCAAACTCAAGGCCCGGGGGCCAAATCCGGCCCGTGACTTCATTTTCTGTGGCCCCAGCAAAGAGCTTGCAAAGAATTATATGTTTATTATACGGTTACATGATGATTTACAGAAGCACGTTGCCCATAAACTACATGTCCCATAATGCATCTCAAATTTCACTTTTTTCTCAGAATTCGACTTTTTTTTAAAGTTTCTTTTTTAATTTCACCTCCTTTTTTTAAAATGTCACTTTTTTCTTTTTGATTTTGACTTTTTTTCCAGAATTTAGCTTTTCTTTTTAAATTATTTTGTGACATTCTCATTGAAGAGATTCGCAATTATTTGCCCTAAACTTCTAGATTCAGACGTAGTAATTCTGAAGTTATAATCCAATGCAGAGGCAATAATGTAATATATAATACATCATTTTATATAGTCTTAAAGTTACAACCGGCCCTTTGAGTGCAACCATAATGCTGAAGTGGCCCGCGATGAAATTGAGTTTGACACCCCTGGTCTACACTGATAAGGCACGGCTGCTCCTCTGCACCTGGCCTGGTGTCCTCGGATGTGGCTCTGGATGACGATGGCCTTCTGTCTGAAGAACCTGAAGTTCCTCCTACAGATGAAGCCTCGGATGTTCCTCTGGATGGTGATGGCCGCCCAGGTCTGAGTGCTGCTCCACTTCTCCTCCAGCTGCTGGTAGAGCAGCTCCTTGAGGAACAGCTGACAGACACACACATGCTGATGTGTACAGTACAGACTTGAACCAGTGTGATGACAGGCAGTTGGTTACCTTGGTGAGTCCCAGCTGGTACTGCCCCTCCTCGGCCCCCACCAGCTCCAGCAGGGCCAGCAGCTGCTCCCTGTCCGACACCTCGCCCTGACGCTGACTCAGCAGAACTCCGTACCTGTCAACACAAGCTGAGGATGAGCTTAATCTAGTTGCTGAATTCATCTTACTACACAAGAAGAATCCCACAAGGGGGAATTCGGTTTTCACAACAACAACAAAAGATAGAGGTAATTGTACTTTACTTTAGTATTTTTCACAATTTGCTAGTTTATACTCCATTACATTTTGTAGGCATTTTGTTGTACTTTTTACTCACTACATTTATTTTACAGATGAAGTTACTGGTCACATTGCAGATTAAAATATGAATACAATATATAAAATACATTATTATATTTTATTAGAGGCTAAGCTAGCAAGGGTGTGTATACAATATATATTTTTTAAAACAACTTTACCATGTCCAACATTGAAGTTATAACCACATTAATCATTATAATGCAATCATTTAAATGTATGGTGCTTATTTGTGTTATTCCGCATGAGGAGTACCAGAAGTATCATTTTGAATGCAGGACTGTGACTAGGATTGCTACTTAAATCATCCGAGTACTTCTTCCTCCACTGACTGCTACACATTATGGCGTGAAATACACACATGCACAAACACATGCATTTGTATAAAGAGGTGTCCGAGCGAAGGGGCTTCCATGTTTCAGCCCGGGACGTGGACGGAAAACTCTCCAGCTACCAGTCCACACAACGTTGTTTTAGTCCTAATGGGACTCAAACCGGTGATCAAGCCAATTCCCTACAGACTGAGCACTGCTGCCCTCCCTTCATCAACTGCCATTTATTCAGTGGAGGGTTTTGAAGAATGTCAAAACTGAGCCCTGATATAAAATGCACCACGATGCCACCCACAACATACGGTGCACAGTAGAACAGTACACAGGATCATACATCAAGACCTTTACTTTGAAATATTTAGTTCACTGTAGTCTTTGCTGTTTGCCTCCAGTCTTCAACAGTCTGTCTGTTTGATATTGTAAAAAAAGATTATATAATTGATGAAAAATGATTCAACTCCAGGACCTATTCTATCAATCCAAAACCAAAAAGGTAATCCAGATATACAATGACCCCACCCATCATCTCAACCCAGCATTCCAGCTGCTGCCATCAGACTGAGAGTCCCAACGGGCAGCAGGAAACACAACACTTTGCTCTGCTGAGTATGGGGAGTGAGCTTTGATTGGCCGGTGCCAAACACAAATGGTCATTTTTGCCAATTGAATTTGAAATAAGGTCATCTGAATTGCCACGTCTCAGTACTGAATATCTTGCAACTATACATGAGAAAAGACGAAGACATAAGAGAAGGGGAGTACAAATGGGACTGTCAGGGACCAAGCAGTAAGACAACAGGACACAGGAGTGGTTTAAATAAACTAGGGTTTTTATTTACCGAAAAATCCACAAAACATAATATAAATAGCAAGGCCTATAAAAGAGGTCAACAGAAAATACCTCAAAGAAACATAACAGGTGTTAACTCCACAAACGGACCTGCTACAATGAAAAACCAAGGAACCTATATAGTGGCTTGGCCAAACCAAGTTGAACCTAAGGGATAATTAATAGTCACATCATACACAGGACACTGACAAAACCCAAATCCCCCCTTTGACATGGAAGCAGGTGGTTTGTCCCAATCTGTCCCAATTGGCTCCTTGCAGTATTTATGAGCCCTCAGCGCTCGGCCACGCCCTTTGCTGAACCAGGAAGTAACCTCCCCCAATGGACATGGTAACTCAAGAGACAAAGAATGTAATTAATACAAACAAATACTTGTGTTTTAGCTGTGCTAAAATGTTTGAAGTAATGTCAGATTACAATCAAATAAAGAGTTTACCATCTAGAGCAAATGTGTGGTGTTAATTGGCATGTTTTATTGTAGCTGCACTAAAGCAAAACTACTGAAGATGAGGATGCAGTGTAGTTGGTTTACCCTGTGTGGCTGTGGCCATCACACTCCCCCCCCCCCCCCCCCCCCCTTCAAGACTCTCGCTGAAACAGCGAGAGAGGTAGTCAGCTGTGACATTGTCCTTGCCTGGGATGTGCTGAATGTTAAAGCGGAATGGTTGCAGTGCCAGGTACCACCGGGTAATCCTTCCATTGGTATCCTTCATCCTTCCCATCCACTGAAGTGCTTTATGATCAGTCTCCAGGGTGAATTCTCTACCCAGGAGGTAATACCGGAGAGAGTCGAGGGCCCATTTGATAGCCAGTGCCTCCTTTTCCACGGTTGAATACCTGACCTCCCTGGGGAACAGTTTCCGGCTGATGTAGGCCACTGGATGGCGGTTGTCTGATGACCCCTGGAGCAGCACAGCGCCCAGACCCCTATCAGAAGCACCCGTCTGCAAGATAAAATGTTCATCAAAGTTTGGACTGTAAAGAACAGTTTTCTTACTCAATGATCCCTGGATGTCGTGAAAAGCTGCCATGGACTCCTCTGTCCACTGTATCTGATTTGAAGACCGGGATCCAGTCTGGTCTGTGAGTAGAGCTGCCCTGGCAGAGAATTGTGGTACAAAGCGGTGGTAGAAGCCTGCCATGCCCAGAAAAGATCGGAGCTGCTTCCTTGTTTGTGGCACAGGACATGACTTGATGGCCTGAATCTTGCTGACCCGTGGCCGTATCACCCCGCGTCCAATGATGTGGCCCAGGTACTCCGTCTCTGCAGCGGCAAAGACGCACTTCGATGGATTGATAGTCAGCCCCGCAGAGTAGAGGCGATCCAAGACAGTGTGCAGATGTTCCATGTGCTCCTCCCAGGTGGAGCTGTAAATGACAATGTCATCCAGATATGCTGCAGCAAAACCAGATAAATCACAAAGTACCTGATCCATAAGCCTCTGGAAGGTCGCTGGAGCACCATGCAGCCCAAATGGCATGACCGTGAACTGGAAAAGACCCAATGGTGTCCTAAAGGCTGTCAGCTCCCTAGACCGCTCAGTCAGTGGAACCTGCCAGTAACCCTTGGAAAGATCTAATGTGGTTAAGTATTTGGCTTTTCCAAGCCGTTCAAGCAGTTCATCGATTCTTGGTGTTGGATAAGAATCAAACAAAGAAATTGAGTTCAGGTACCTAAAATCAATACAAAACCTAAGACTGCCATCCTTCTTTGGCACAAGGACCACTGGGTTGCACCACTCGCTTTTCGAAATCTCAATGATCCCCAGGGACAGCATCAGATCGACCTCCTTTTTCAGTGACGCCAGCAGGCGTTCCGGAATCCTGTAACTCAGCCATCTCACAGAAGCACCTTCTCTAACCACAATGTCATGCTCAACAATATCTGTTCTCCCAGGATTCTCCTGAAATAATTCTGACCTACAGATTGTTCTCACCTGAAGCTGTTTGTCTTCTGAGAGGTGGCTGAGGTCATGGCTCACCGTAGCCCCCCCTGGAGATAGGTATTGCTCCTCCACTTCCTCTTCCTCTTGCACATCCCTGATGAGCATCACTCTTGCTTCTTGTTCAGGTCGCGGCACCCACTCTTTCAAGAGATTTATATGTAGTACTCTACTGGAGCGTGGCTTCCCAGGGGTCGATACCTCATATGTTGTGGGCCCGAGTTGCTTCTTGATCTCAAATGGTCCCTGCCACTTTGCCAACAGCTTGCTGTTATCACTTGGGAGGAGAACTAGTACCTTTTGTCCTGGGTTGAAGGATCTTTGCCGAGCTGACCGATCATACCAGGACTTCTGCTGTTGCTGGGCCACTGCCATGTGAGATTGGGCAAGCTGACTCATTTTCTCCAATCGATCTCTCATCTGAACAACATAGGATACAATGTTAACAGAACCCTCCCTCGCCTTGTTTCCCTCCCAAATCTCCCTCAACAGTGAGAGAGGTCCTCGTACTTCATGTCCATACAAAAGTTCAAATGGAGAGAAACCAGTGGAGGCTTGGGGTACTTCCCTATAAGCAAAGAGGAGGGATGGCAGCCACTGGTCCCAGTCTGTGCCACTGTTGTTGACAAACTTCCGTAGCATCTGCTTTGGTTTGGTTGAAACGCTCCGTCAATCCATCAGTTTGGGGGTGATATGGTGTGGTCCTCAGGCTCCGAATACCCAGCAAGTGATACACCTGTTTCAGCAGAGTGGACATGAAGTTAGTTCCCTGATCAGTTAATATTTCCTGAGGGAAACCTACTCTTGAAAAGAACTGAACCAAACAGAAAGCAACTGATTTTGCTTTTATGGATTTTAATGGAAAAACTTCTGGGTACTTTGTGGCGTAATCTGTTATGACCAGCATGTACCGGTTTCCCCCCTTGCTCCTCTCAACAGGACCAACAATGTCCATCCCAAGGCGCTCAAATGGGGTGCCAATGATGGGTAAAGGCTGGAGGGGAGCTCTGGAGGGGGTTCTAGCAGATGTTATTTGGCACTGAGGACAACTTCTGCAGAATTGAGTGACCTCTCTTCGCAGGCCAGGCCAGTGAAAATAGCGTTGGATGCGAGCTATGGTTTTATGCTTACCCAGGTGGCCAGCCCAGGGGATAGAGTGCCCCAAAGAGAGAATGTTGTCTCTAACTGCTTGGGGAACCACTAGCTGCAACACCGACCCCTGCTGACGGTAGAGAATGCCATTTTGCAGAACATACTCGTCTTCGTTGAAGTCCAGCTCAGCCCCTGGCTCTTTTTCCTTTGCCGTCTGAAAAAGAGAAACTAGGGATAGATCAGCTTTCTGCATTTCCATGATATTGGCTGGCATTTGAAACTGTAAGGTTACATCTGGCTCAGTGCTGGATGGTGGGTTCACAACTGTGTGTTGGAACTTTTCCTGCCTCCTCTGTCTGCGAGTTTTCCGAGGTCTCCCAGATGTTGCGTCAAGCTCCTGATTGAAAAAAGGTAAAGCACTAAGAGTCTCAGAGTGCTCATTTGGTGATTTTGCCTGTGCTCTAGTAACTACAACATTACAATTTTGGCTTTGCTTCCCCTCCAACAAATCAAACAGCACTGGAAGATCTCGCCCCAGCACCGCTGGATAAGGCAAGTTATCAACAACCCCAATGTTCAAGAGGTAAGTTTGACCCTCTACTTTTATGTACATGTCAGCTGTTGAATAGCTTTTCTCATCTCCATGCACACAACAGATTGGGATCGTGTCTCTTGTGCTAATAATGTTGGGTGGTACAAACTTCCGGTGTACAAGAGTCTGACTGCTCCCAGAATCCAGCAAGGCCTTGATAATCTGTCCATTAACTTCTATGAGTGTCATCTTAATAGACTGGTCATCCTTACGCACATGCTCAATATGAGGGCGAGGCACAAAGCACATTTGTGTCATTTTGGCTGCATTTTGGGGGCACATAGGTTTTTATATGGCCTTCTATTCCACAGAGATAACAAATTGGCTTTTTACCAAGAGGTTTAAATGGGCTGCTAGCTGACTGCTTTTCCCACATGGGAGGCTTACCCACACCGGAGGGTACCTCCTGATCGTACTGTCGAGCTGGTTTGTGTCGATCCTTTGAACTCCATGAGTTATAGCTCCATTGCTGTCCTTTATTACGGGCAGCAACAAAGACGTCAGCCAGTCCAGCAGCCTCCATCGCCGATCCTGGGTCACGCTCTCGGATCCAGACTTGAAGCTCAGGGGACAACATTCTCAAATATTGCTCTAGTATGATTATTTCACCAATTTCCTGTATGGATTTACCTTTTGGTTGGATCCATTTCCCATAAAGTTCCTTGAGTCTTACATACAACTCCTTGGGGCTCTCGTCAGGGTTAAACTCCAAGGAACGAAATCTTTGCCTGTAGGTCTCAGGGTTGATGTCATACTTAGAAAGAATAGCAGATTTTACTTGGTCATAGTCAAGGGAATCATCAATGTCCATATGCACATAAGCACCTCTAGCTTTGCCAGTAAGCAATGGTAACAAGTGAAAAACCCAATCTGCTTTCTGCCACCGGCATGCTATAGCAATCCGTTCAAATGTAATCAGAAAGTGTTCAATGTCATCATTGTCCGTTAATCTTTCCATTCTGGGCTCATGGTGTGTGCGAGACTGACCTGCAAGGTTTGGATGGGCAGCCATGGTAAAAAACTCTGCTTGCACCTGAGGATGGTTGCTGGTAAGACTTCCACCTCTGATGGATCAGGGTCTGCGGACATAGAATCTGGTACTGGAGATGTTCTGGCCTGAACTTCTAACTGCAAAAGCTGAAACTGCTGTCGCATTGTTTCAAACCGCTGTTCCTGTCTTGTAGTTATCTCGCTCTGCTTTGCCGCTTGAGCCTCCGTCTGCCCCATATGAGCCTGAAGCAGGGCCACCAGGTCCGACATGGATGGCTCCTTACCTTCACCCTCAGTGCTTTCTCCCACTCCAGAGGCCCCATTGTCCTCCTCTTCACTACTGGCTTGCTTCTCCTGGACATTTGAAAGGCTTGTCGGTCCTCCCGGTTTCCTTGTAATTCTCCCTCCACGTCCCGGACGCTGCATCTTTTTTTTCCCTTTTTTTTTTTTAAAAAGAAAAGGTGGAAAAAAAACCACCCGTGTCCTCCACTGAATGATCCCACCACTGCCACCAATTGTCAGGGACCAAGCAGTAAGACAACAGGACACAGGAGTGGTTTAAATAAACTAGGGTTTTTATTTACCCAAAAATCCACAAAACATCATATAAATAGCAAGGCCTATAAAAGAGGTCAACAGAAAATACCTCAAAGAAACATAACAGGTGTTAACTCAACAAACGGACCTCCTACAATAAAAAACCAAGGAACCTATATAGTGGCTTGGCCAAACCAAGTTGAACCCAAGGGATAATTAATAGTCACATCATACACAGGACACTGACAAAACCCAAATCCCCCCTTTGACATGGAAGCAGGTGGTTTGTCCCAATCTGTCCCAATTGGCTCCTTGCAGTATTTATGAGCCCTCAGCGCTCGGCCACGCCCTTTGCTGAACCAGGAAGTAACCTCCCCCAATGGACATGGTAACTCAAGAGACAAAGAATGTAATTTAATACAAACAAATACTTGTGTTTTAGCTGTGCTAAAATGTTTGAAGTAATGTCAGATTACAATCAAATAAAGAGTTTACCATCTAGAGCAAATGTGTGGTGTTAATTGGCATGTTTTATTGTAGCTGCACTAAAGCAAAACTACTGAGGATGAGGATGCAGTGTAGTTGGTTTACCCTGTGTGGCTGTGGCCATCACAGGGACACTGGTATTTCTAAAAGGGGTACAATGATAAACACGTCATGCTGGTGTGATGCTCTGTATGCTAGCAGCACCTCTCGATGAATAAGGAGTACTGTATGCGTATGGGGAACCCTTCTTTCCTGATGTGGATGGTCTCCATTATCCCAGCATGCCTCAGCTGGGCCGACACATAGTCCACGTCAAAAATCCCAGGGAGCTGACAGATGACATGACAGTTGAAGTACACGGCTATACAGTGGTTGCAGATGATAGGATATAAGTTGGCATCAGTATAAAGAATCTGGTGTTACCTTGACGTAGTTTGGCTTCAGACAACGAATAAAAGTGGTTTTGCATCTAATAGTTAAAGGACAAAACACACATGTTATTCTTCAGCAAACATTATTCATAACACACTCATGACAAAAGCTAATAATGCAATGACACTTCATTCAAAACGAATTCCATGTCTAAAATGCTGAGTCAGAAATGGCGCTGATGACCATCACTCCATCCATAGAACAAGCATTTGAAAAGTGCCCTGTCTTGAGGACAAACCTTATTTTAGACATTTTATAAATCAGCATCACCATTTAGTTATTTCAGCAGACTGTCAATCCATATTGTAATAAAACAACCGTCAAATCTTTTTATGTTGGGTTCATACTGTTTTAAAGTAAAAACATAATTAACTAAACAGTGCAAATAAACACAAAATATCTCACAGTCAAAGTGTTGTGCATCATACAGATATTTGAAAGAAGAATATTTCAAAAGCACAAACAAGAGGCACTGCACATACCAGGCATAGTTCAGTGATGACTCATGCAGTACCAAGTGACAATATGATGAACTAACCAGCTATCCTAATCCCCATGTTTCTTTCCATGACATTTATTAAACCCACATTCTCCACAGACCACAGCTATCTGATATTTCACAAACTCAGAGGAACAGTATTACTTTAGGCGATGCTCTAGAGCAGGGGGGTCAAACTCAAATACACAGTGGGCCAACATTTAAAAAAGGATGTATGGGCTTTGGGGATCTTTAGCAGGATGCTTGTAGCTGACCGGGTGTTGTGCGTCGGGGGTGTGCGGAGTTGCAGTAATTGTGTGAGGTAGAAGGGGGTGAGGCCTAGGAGTGTTTTGTAAACAAACATCAGCCAGTGGATGTTGCGTCTGGTCTCAAGAGAGGGCCAGTTAGCCAGAGAGTACAGGTCAGTGGTGTGTCCTGTAGGGGGCATTGGTGGTGAAGCGGATGGCGGAGTGATACAGAATGTTTAAATGATCGAGAGCTCCTTTACACGCTGAGCGGTAGATGGTATCACCGTAGTGGAACAGAGGAAGGACAGTCATCTGGACCAGAGAGAGTTTAGCAGATGAAGTGAATGAGGAGCGATTCCTATATAGAAAGCTGAGTCGAGCTTTAACCTTGGTCTGCATTTTGGAGAGATGTTCTGAGAATGACAGATTACTGTCAATCCAAAATCCAAGGTATTTATAAGATTGAACTATTTCGAGGTCCCAGCCATCGGCGGTCACAATAGTGCCAGTTTGGGAGGCACCACTGTGGCCAAACCACATGATCTTGGTTTTAGTGGTGTTCAGGACCAGGCCAAGGGCAGAGAGATGTGGCTGGATTCTCTGAAAACTATCCTGAAGAGTTGTCAGGACAGTATCCGGGGAAGGGCCAGCAGTGTACAGAATCGTGTCATCGGCATATAGGTGGATAGAGGAGTTGCCCACTGATTTCTCCATGTTATTTATATATATTGAGAATAGGATGGGTGCTAGAATAGAGCCTTGTGGTACTCCCTTAGAGATGGATAGGGGCTGTGTCATCAGATGTTCAGATTTTACACACTGGGTGCGCATGGACAGGTAGTTTTCAAACCAGGCTATCGATTGGTTGGTGACACCAATGCATCTAAGCTTTCCCAGAAGCAGTGGTGATCTACAGTGTCGAAGGCTTTGGCAAGATCGATGAAAATGGCAGCACAGTATTGTCTGGAGTCAAGGGCATTGATGATATCATTTAGGACTTTGAGAGTCGCCGTCTCACACCCATGACCTGCACGGAACCCAGACTGCATGTCAGATACTGTAGTATGTTGTAAGTCTTCAGAAACCATGTTAGCTGTTTGCAAACTAACTTTTCGAACACTTTCGCTATACAGGGTAGAATGGATATTGGACGATAGCAGTTGGGGTCAGCATGGTGTCCCCCTTTAAACAAAGGTTGCACTGAGGCTGCCTTCCAGGCAGAAGGTAGCACTGCTGTCTGTATGGACAGATTACAAAGGTGGGAGATAGCTTCTGTCAGAGTGTGTGTCAGAGTGTGTGTGTGTGTGTCAGTGTGTGTGTCAGTGTGTGTGTGTCAGTGTGTGTGTGTCATACCTCTCCAGGCGGGTGGTGAGTTCTGTCAGGGACTGCAGGAAGTGAGAGGCAGCGGTGGAGGGCTGCTGCCGGAGACCCTTCCCCCTCCAGCCCAGCTCTCTCTGCTGGATGTAACTGTCCTGAAGCTTCCGGAAGAGCTCCGACACCGTCTGACACACACAATCACAGGGAAACTGTAAAAATAGATTTTTTGTATGATTTCTTCAATATCTATATCTTTAAACTGATCACGTTTGCATTTAGTAGAAGAAGAAACAGGCATTTTCTAGTAAAAACCTATATTAAAGGTGGGGTATGTAATTTATTTCAGAAACACTTTTTGTTATATTCCATGGAATGCTCTTAACATCCCGATAGCAATGAATATCTGAAGTGCTTTGACAATAAATACATAAAAAAATGTCATCTGTAAAAAGCACGACCAATCATCTGAGCCGGCCCGGCTAAAGTAACTGGACGGCCTACCTGCCTGTCAGCCTTCCATCTGGGTACAGACTTACCTCGTGCCCTCATTGGTCATGTGCGCGTTCGTGTGTGTTGGAGGAGGGGCTCTGTGAGGAAGTGGCAGATTTCTTCCGGTTGTGTATTTTCAAATTCTAGCGATCTCGAGCTGGTTTCTCCAAAATGACCTACCCCACCTTTAAGCATTATTACAAGAAAAGGTTCTAACCATCCGAGACCTTTGGGATCCACCCTGGGGACCCTACTGTCACGGGCTCAACCCTCTATGGCATGACTTTTTATTTTGGGAGGAATAAAATGTTTCACCATGTGTCTTAGCAGCTTAGGGGTCCCTGATATTATATCCATTATAACATGTGACCCCCCCTCACCCCTCAACCAGGGGTTGGTTTGTTTCCTCAGGGCAACAATGTGCTACGAGGGGAAACACCAAGGATTTGTACAATTCAGTAGAAATTGTGTGTGTGTGTGTGTGTGTGTGTGTGTCTGCCTAACCCTATGTTGACCTTCACTGTCCTCACTGTCAGACGGAATAGCCGGAATAGCCCTAACAGCCTGATCGTGTCCCTTCTGCCCATAACAGCTGTTGGGTCCATGTCCTGTAGATATCAGTAGATGTAAAACATTGATCAGGTTCATCGTGTTGCAGCTGAGCACATGAGCACACTTTACAGCTGAGCACATGAGCACACTTGTTTGATATTGCCTGGAAAAAAGTGGTCAAGTGGCACAGTGTTGCCCTGAGGCAACGAACAACAAAACATAGTTTTAGCTCATTAATAAATACATAATAAGTCTTTAAACAATCAAATATACTTCTTTACGTATTCATGCACATGCATGTATTTTTTATTTTAAGTTGTGTACATTTCTAATATGTTAAAAAGTGAAATGTATCTTACCAAGTGGTGGCCCTGAGTCCCCTGCAGCTTTGCTTGCAGAAAGGACTGCTCCACCCCCAGACTAAATGCCACACCCATATAATTCCCTCATTTTATTGGACACCAGCATGTCAGGTGACATTGTGTATATTTAAAAATATATATATATTTTGAGGGCCAGTGTGAGGTAGAAGAAAGTGGTTTGTTGCCTGAGGGCAACAGTATGCCATCGAGGGTTAACAGCTGGAATGAAGCTACTAAGACTAAAGGAATCCAATGTCACGTCGCCATATTTACAGGAGTATCTTAACCTCTCACTTCACAGTATCTGCACAAAAGGCTCCTCTCTATAGACATACAAATCATGCGGTTTTACATATAAATTATATTATATATATATTTATTATTTCTGCAGCATGAGTCCCTGGTATTGCAAGAGTTGGGAATGACTTGAATATGAGACTCTAGTGGATTCAATGCGCACAACTGATTTCATGTGTAATGATGCCAGTCACCATAGCAGTCATTTCATTATAGTAAGACCATTCATTGAACCTTGACCTCAATCTGAGATGAGCTGCTGTGACCTCTAGGATAACCACAGCCTCATAACACTTTACAACAACAAACTACAGACTGGAGTCGTTCAGATGATAAACGGCTTTCCTATATAAATTGACAATAAGGGGCTTTTCACTATCCGATATCCAATACATGTCCTATAGTGTTCTTGATGTGGTATTTTGGAGAGATTTGTGATCTTTTTTATAAACTCTGAACTTCACAAATGTTGCCACAGAGAAACACATTGCTTATAAAATATAGATATTTTATTAGCTTCTTGGTGGCACTTTCGCAACTACAGGTGTTTAAATGTTTGATTTACAAACGTGTGTAATCCAATTAAATAATATTATTTAAAAAAAATGTAAGCCAGCTGTTGCACATGTTGCTAAGCTACACAATAAGACCCAAAGCACTCTCTTTGGGTCTAACGCCCGATGGTGCACCTTTAACCGGCTCCTGGCAAAAAGCTCCACCACCTCTGTCCTGAACTGGTCGTGGTTCTTATTCAGGAAATTATGAACCTGGAAACAGAGTATATATGTTTATGAGACAAAGGTTGTTGCAGCAGATGTGCTGCATATTTAGTACAGTGTGCTGTGCCTGATACCTGATAGGTGACAGCTCCGGCGTAGTGATACACAGTAAAGACTGGCAGGGGGTTCTTAGGCTTGGCATAGTAGGGGCTGTTCCCATGGTGATAGTGGCACTTCTGGAGGAAGGTGTGGTCAGTGGCCTGATTGAAAAAGGGGAACAATACTTAAAAACATATACAAATTCACTTAAATGTTTATAATTCTTCCAGATCAGATGTAATAACCACGGCATACTGCCATACAAGCAAAGCAGTGTTATTGAATATAGGGCATTTCCTTAACTCATCAAGGTGTTTAAAGGGGATAAACAAAGTGAGAAAATAATATACTGTCACAAACAAATTATAACGTCATAAAAACAGATCACAGTACCTGGCAAAGTAACAGGGGGTATCTCGGCCACAAACATTAGTCTTTCTATGTTTTTCCTGTTCGTTTTCGTGTGTGTGTGTGCATGCGTGTGTGTGTGTGCATGCGTGTGTGTGTGTGCATGTGTGTGTGTGTTAGTCTGTGTGTTTGTGTGTGTGTGTGTGTGTATGTGTGTGTGTGCATGCGTGCGTGTGTACCTGGGGCAGGCAGGTCTGATCGTCCAGTATGCGCAGAATGCCGTGGGGTCTGGAGGAGATGAGCTCCAGACAGGAGTGGAAGTCCTTCAGAGGCATGGGGTACCACTGGATCTGCTCTGCACTGTACTCCTCCTGAGGAACACACAGACACTGGCTCTCAGGCTCCTTGCTAACACACTAGCACACAGTGTAAAGAAAAAGTTTGCTCTCCCTGATTTGTTAATCTTAACATTTAACAATGCCTTTTCCAGGGACTGGATCCGAAGTGAAAACTACGTCCTCTTATGGCGCATTTCCACTGCAGCGGGTAGCCCCGTTTAAGCGTCCTTAATCGTCCTCAAGCGGCCAGGCCAGTTTTTGGTGGCCTTTCCATATAGCGTAGCTCCGGCTAGCGGGTACTTTTCCCCTCTTTTTCCGGCCCCATAAAATCGTGGTTCTATCAGGCCAGGGCCAGGGCTGAACTAGTGACGTCAACACTCTCGACTGCTGATTGGTCAGAGAGAATCGTCACAAGATCGCGCGCGAGATCATCCCTAGCATCGCATATATATCTAGAAGCAAGCTTGCAGCATTTTTATTCACAGCATTTTTGTAAACGGAGGAGCTACAAAAATGGCAACGTCAGCTGTCGTCATTGATCCTACGCTGTCATTGGAGGCAGTCGCAATTTCTACAGGCTCGCACTACCTGTTAGCATCTGGCATCTGTTAGCATCTGGCATCTGTTAGCATCTAGCTCTCCTGCTTACAAACTTTTAGCGATCCCTGCTTATACAAGTAGTAGTTTTAGTTGTCTGCGATCTGCCGAGGCCTACTCCCACCTGTCGAGTACGGCTGTACTGAGGTGTTTTTCCTCCGGAGACGGAGCGAAGAGACGGAGCGGCTCCACCTGTTGCTGCATGCGAACTGCGATTTACGGAGGCCTGCTCGTCGCGAAGAGACGGAGCGGCTCCACCTGTTGCTGCCTGCGATCTGCGATCTGCGATCTGCGATCTACGGAGGCCTGCTCCCACCTGTAGAATACGGCTGTACTGGAGAGGTTTTTACCCCGGAGTCGTCGCGGAGAGACTGAGTGGATCCACGCTTCGGGCTTGGCCTGCTTCCACCGGGCGTGTGCTGCTGTGCGGAGGAGGATTTTACCACCGCTGGGCCTGCTTTCCACCTGTCCTGGTTCTGCTGTTGCAGAGGCCTGCTTTCACCCCGGGGATACCACGGAGGGACCGGAGCGTTTCCACGCTGCTGTTTTCGCCTGTCCTTTGCTGCTGTGCTGATTTTGCTCCAGGAACATCGCGGATACTGTGTGCTGGTCTGGGAAAATGGCCCATATCGGGATTCTGCTGTGCCTGTTAACTGTTTTGGACTATGAGAAGATCTCTAGTCATTTTGAGAAGTCTACTGGATTCAGGTCTGTTCTGCCACCCGCAGTGGGCATCCCCTGCAAAGGTTCAGATGTGTTGCTCAAACAATTACCGGTTGCCTTGTCACAGACAATCTGCTCGACAAAATACGTTTGTCTTTTTTGTTTTCCTGCGATGATGGTTCTTCAGGACTGCTTCTTAAACTCAAATCACACTCTCGCAGACTTTTACGGTGTTTCTTAATTAGATGACAATGTATGTGTGTCGTTTAAGAGGAAAAGATGCCTGGTTTTGTTGTTGTTATTACTGTCAGGAAATGTACAACCTAACCCTGGTCCGCCCAGTAGTAGTAGTCAGATCGCTACTCCTGCTGATTTTAAAGCTAGATCTGGGTTGGGTTTCATCCACTTGAATGTGCGCAGTCTGTTAGGTAAACTAGATTTTGTCCGTATCTGGGTGAGCTCGACTGACGCTGACGTCATTGTTTTATCAGAAACATGGCTAAACAAATCTATTTTGGCCTCTGACATTGCCTTAAATGGTTTTAATGTGTATCGTACCGACCGGCCTAATAAAGGTGGTGGCGTTGCCATTTATGTTAAGAATAAGTTCAGTGTAACCACATTAGTTTCCAAATCGATCAGTAAGCAATTTGAATTTTTAGCCTTAAATATAGAAGTGGCAAAGGGTCAACAGGTCATGGTAGTGAGTTCTTACAGACCCCCCTCAGCTGTCAAAGACTTCACAAGCAAATCTTTTATCACAACTAGACTACAAGGAAATAGTGCTACTTGGAGATTTTAACTGGGACTGGTTAACTGCAGTGTCAGAGGATTTTAAAAACCTTTGTATCTCATTAAATGTTACTCAGATTGTGGACAGTCCTACTCGCCCTAACATTAAGTCCCCTAATAAATCCTCCCTAATTGATCTCATTTTAACCAATGTTCCCTATAAATATTCATCTGTGGGAGTATTTGCAAATGATCTGAGTGATCACTGTGTTGTAGCCACAATTAGGGACACTAAGGTCCAAAAGGTTAAACCTTGCATTATCATTAAGAGAGACAAAAAACATTTTGTAGAGCAGGGTTTTGTGCATGATCTGTTTGATTTTAATTGGGGTAAAATTGATCTGTGTGCTGATGTAGAAACCGCATGGTCTTATTTTTATCTTGGTTTTATGGAGATCATTGATAGACATGCACCCCTGCGTACATTTAGAGTAAAGGGACGAGACAATCCTTGTTTTTCTGCTAATCTGTCCAGTCTCCTTCATGAGAGAAACAAGGCCTGGGCAAAGGCTAGGAAATCAGGCTCAGAGGTAGAGTGGCTGCGTTCTAGGCAGCTAAGGAATAGCTTCACATCGCAAATCAAAAGTGCTAAATCAAAGTACTATTTGTCAGTAACCACAAAGAATCGGAATAATCCTGGAACATTTTGGAAAGCCATTAAATCGTTATCCACCGGCGATATCCGTAATGAGCTACCTCCGTGCATTACCACAGCATCTGGCTCTATATCGGACAGGGCTACTATGCTAAATTGCTTTAATGAGCTTTTTGTGTCCTGTGGTTCTCTATTTGATTCTGTCACTAACTCTGCTTCTGTGAACACTACAGTATGTAACTCTGAAAAACGTGTGTTGGAAAACCCTTTTAGTTTGACCCCTTTTACTGTTGATGTTGTTCGTGAAGCTTTAACCAAGCTAGATCCTAAGAAACCGGCTGGCTCGGATAACTTGGAACCTTTCTTTTTAAAGATAGCTGCAGATTTTATTGCTCCACCTCTCACTACTCTTTTTAACCTCTCCCTCAGCACTACCACAATTCCAAAATTGTGGAAGTCAGCGTATGTCCTGCCTTTGCTAAAAGGAGGGGAGGCCACCTTATTAAATAACTATAGGCCAATCTCTAAATTGTCAGTTCTGGCTAAGGTTCTTGAACGCTTAGTGAGTGAACAGGTAAAGGTGTTTTTATGTACAAATGACATCCTGTCTAAACATCAGTCAGGCTTCAGAAAGCAACACAGCACCATCACTGCCACAATGAAAGTGATGAATGATGTGGCGAGTATTTTAGATAATAAGCAGAGTTGTGCAGCTCTATTTATTGACCTTTCAAAAGCGTTTGACACCGTCGATCATCACATTTTAAAGCAGAGGCTAGCCAGTATAGGCCTATCCAGCCTTGCAGTGGGTGGTTTGTGAACTACCTCTCTGAAAGGTCCCAATGTGTTCATTTTGATGGGCTGTCTTCTGAGTGGTTGATCATTACTAATGGTGTACCTCAAGGTTCTGTTTTAGGTCCACTTTTATTCTCCATCTACATCAACAGTTTAGGTGAAAATGTGGATGGAGCTACTTTACATTTTTATGCGGATGATACCGTTATGTACTGTGCAGGTCCCTCCATTAAGGAGGCTGGTGTTAAATTACAGGCTGTTTTTAACATTATTCAGACTCAGCTCTCTGAACTAAAGCTTCTTTTAAATGTTGATAACACCAAGGTAATGCTCTTTTCTAAAGCTAAAAAGACACCAGAGCCTGTTTTAGATATTGTAACTACGCAAGGAATAAAACTTGAAGTGGTTACCTGTTACAAATACCTTGGATCTGGCTTGATGATTGTCTCACTTTTAAACTTCATGTCAATAACCTGCTAAAAAAGCTGAGGGTTAGGCTAGGTTTCTTTTTCAGAAACAAGTCCTGTTTCTCGCTTGAGGCCAGGAAAAGGCTCTGTGACCTTTTGACCTGTGCTGGACTATGGGGATCTGGTCTATATGAATGCACCTGCCAATTGCCTGGTCAAGTTAGATGCTGCGTATCACAGTGCTCTGAGATTTGTGACAAACTGTAAAGCATTAACCCATCACTGTACCCTGTATGCAAGGGCTGGTTTGCTTTCACTAACTGTACGGAGGCTCAGTCACTGGTACATTTTTATATACAAAGCAATGTTAGGGAAACTTCCATCTTATATCTGCTCCCTGATCTCACGGAAAATTGTAAGTGGCTACTGCCTGAGATCGAATGCTGTGGTTTTATTAAATGTGCCAACTGCTAGGACTGTCTTAGGGAAGACAGCTTTAGATGCGCAGCTCCTCTGTCTTGGAATAGTCTGCAAATTAAATGGAAACTGAACAATCTGGTGCCACTAAATGTTTTTAAAGCTTGGTTGGATGCTACTCAATCAGAAGCTATTGGTACCTGTTTATGTGGATAATTATGTAAATGATGCTGTATGATGTCCTTTTGTTGTTCTACTTATGTTTTTATGTTTCATGTGGAACTACTTGAGCAGGTCTCCCTTGAAAAAGAGATCAATGATCTCAATGAGATTTATCTTTATAAATAAAGGTTTGAAATGAAATGAAATGAAAAGCACACCGTGGTCGACCGAAGAGGTGACGACGTTCCTACATCTCATTGGGGATGATAAAATCCAGCGGGAGCTCGACGGAACAACTCGAAATGTGAAAAAAAAAGCCGATCACCCCGCCTACACTGCGTTGCTACCCCAGGTCCTAACCTGTAATGGAAATGCGCCACGGCCTCGGACGGCCAGCGAGGCAGCCCGAGGCCTGAGCGAGGACGCTTAGGGACGCTTAAACGGGGCTACCCCGCTGCAGTGGAAATGTGCCATTAATGTTAATAAATCCTTTATTATGGAATTATTAACAGTTATCTGTGCCTTTTTATTTAGTGTACGACATACAACACATTTCAAAGTTGAATGCATAAAAAAAGAAGAAAACATATCTTGTGAGTGGTGTTGGAACTATTTTGTATAATCGATTCAGGTATTTGTTGTTATGTGATGACTACACAGTCACAGCACCAAGCTGGAGTTTTGTCAATGTGTGGAGTTTTTCTAGCCAGCTTACTAGTTAAAAAGACAAAGAGTGTCTGGAGGAGGGTGCAGTCAAAAGGACTTTCTCCAACCTGGCAACCCAAAGGTTTGTTAGTAATGGCTTTTAACTGATATATAGGGCATAACTAAATGACTCATCCACTATTGATAAAGTCATTACTCTCAGATTATTAGTATGTAAAGGATGATTTATTTAACAGTGTCGTGTATATATATAGGGTCAGGTGTTCTCCATGGACCTGTCCGGACACTGACCTGCTCCTGGGAGATCACCGCCTTGTTGACAAAGTGCTGCAGCTGCTCATTGGCGAAGTTGATGCACAGCTGCTCGAAGCTGTTCACTGCCAGGTCCTGCAGAGGAGAGGGATCACATAATCACCACAGGCAATGCTCAGATACTTCACCTGATGGTGTGCAAGGTGAATACCAACCTCAAACCCATAGATGTCCACTATGCCCACCGTGCTGTCCATCTCCGAGGGGCTCAGCCAATCATTGATCTGCTCCAGCAGCCAGTCAAACAGCACAGAGTACAAGGCTTTGGCAATGGCATCTCTGCAAAGAGGACCGGGATGAGAGAGGGGGGGGGGCTTTAATGCAAAAGCTTTACAGAAAAACCTGCCTTAAAAACTGTGGGAGTGGAGTTTGGAAGAACTGAGTAGAGTAACAAAAAATAGACACATTATCGAGCTTCACTATTAGAGAAGTAATATCCAGCATTTGTAGGCTTGACCTTTACATATGACTAAATATCTGATCTCAGCCTCTGCTGCAAACATTTGGACGCATACAAATCCATGGGCTATTTTCTTTTGATTTTACGGTCTTCAATTAAATTCGAGAAATGAATCCACGTTTATTCCACTTGTCTGCTTTTAAGGTTGAAAAAGTACAGTGCGATCATATCGTTATCACTCTGGCGATTGTTGAGATGTGTGTTGTGGTACTAGAAGAGTGGAACAGTTCTTCACTCCTAAAAAGAAGCTGTGAGGATCTGCTTTACGGTCTTTGAGAAGACTTAGGAATGTGTCTCTTCGGTTACTTTATGGGTTGCCATGGTACTCTGGAGACAGTGGCGGCTCCAGGGTATGGCTGGGGTAGGCTACAGCCCCCCCCCCCCCTTCAAGACAGCATCTGCGGTCTCCAAAGCCTGATAATAATGTGTGTGTAAAAAACGCAGCAAACTCTAACTGATATTTGCTGGGTCCAGGCTCAAGGGCGTATGGCACTCTCAACTCTTTCCAGGACAAGCCGGGGCCCTGCCTGTCACGGTTGAGTGAAGGAAGCAGGACCCAAATGCAGATAACTCTGATAAACCTTTATTTCAAGGATAATGAAACTAACATAGACAAAACAGAACACTCACCGGTGAACTCAGTCACCAACAAAAGACGAACCAACACTGAACACAGGAAGAGACTAAAAGGAAAAAAGGGAGGGGTAATCACGAGACGAGAAACAGCCGGGCAGGGGAGGAGAAACACAAGGACAACAGGTGAACAGAATCAGACTGTAATATATTACTTTTTTTTTAAAGTAATATGTAATATATTACTTTTTTTTTAGTAACGAGCCCATCTCTGCTGAAATGTTACATTTATAATTTGTAGTTCAGGACCATGGACAATGCAGCTTCCTTGCATTGACAGTTCTCTGTGCTGAATTTCCTTTGTCTCATGTTTAATGTTGTGACCTGTCTGGTTTAAATGAGTGTGTTGCTGCTTTGATGAAGCCTAATTTGATAACGTTTCAAATTAATTTCTGAAATATTTCGTTAATAAATATTTCATGAGTAATATAGTTGTCTTTGTCACATTTTATTTGGCATTAGTAAATAATTATGCACATTTACAGATATTTTACATGATATGAGTGATAACACGTGTTATAAGGGCTATTTTGCACAATAGGTGTGCCTTGAGATTTTTACTTGTCCTTTGGTGTGCCTTGGGCACAAAAAGTTTGGGAACCACTGGTCTTGATGACTCGAGAGGAGACTTGAGAGGGAACTCGAGAGGGGACTTGAGAGGGAACTGGAGAGATGACTCGAGAGGAGACTCGAGAGGGAACTCGAGAGGGGACTCAAGAGGGGACTCGGGTAGGAACTCGAGAGGAGACTCGAGAGGTGACTTGAGAGGGAACTCGAGAGGTGACTTGAGAAGTGTCTTGAATGGGAACTCGAGAGGTGACTCGAGAGGGGACTTGAGAAGAGACTTGAGAGGGGACTCGAGAGGGAACTCGGGAGGTGACTCGAGAGGGAACTCAGGAGGTGACTTGAGAGGTGACTTGAGAATTGTCTTGAAAGGGGACTCGAGAGGAGACTTGAGAGATGACTCGAGAGGAGACTTGAGAGATGACTCGAGAGGAGACTAGAGAGATGACTCGAGAGGAGACTCGAGAGGGAACTCGAGAGGCGACTCGAGAGGGAACTGGAGAGGAGACTCGAGAGGGAACTCGAGAGGAGACTCGAGAGGGGACTCGAGAGGGGACTCGGGTAGGAACTCGAGAGGAGACTTGAGAGGGTACTCGAGAGGAGACTCGGGAGGGGACTCGAGAGGGGACTTGAGAGGGAAGTCGAGAGGGGACTTGAGAGGGAACTTGAGAGGGAACTTGAGAGGGGACTACTGTCGGTCGGTACGCCGACAGGACACGGGGAGCTGGCGTCGGCTGGAGAGCCAGCAGGAGACGAGGTGCTGGAGTCGGCCGGTACGCCGACAAGACTCAGGGAGCTGGCGTCGGCTGGGGAGCCAGCAGGAGACGAGGTGCTGGAGTTGGCCGGTACGCCGACAAGACTCGGGGAGCTGGCGTCGGCTGGGGAGCCAGCCCTGTAGCCGAAACTGGAGTCGGACCCATGGCTTCTGGGGCCGGTACTGAAGATCCAGCCAGGTAAGAATTTCACCAAGTCTGGTTTCTCCATAGCCAACCGGTGCGCCTCTACCAGAGCGGCCTCCTTCTGCAGAACACTGGACGCTCCCTTCCACCAATCATAGCAGCAAGCCAAATAAAAGGAAAATGTTTGTAGTTCCACCTCAAAAGGATCATCTGCTGGGTCCATTTCTGGTTGGTTCGTACTGTCACGGTTGAGTGAAGGAAGCAGGACCCAAATGCAGATAACTCTGATAAACCTTTATTTCAAGGATAATGAAACTAACATAGACAAAACAGAACACTCACCGGTGAACTCAGTCACCAACAAAAGACGAACCAACACTGAACACAGGAAGAGACAAGACTAAATACAGGGAAGGGTAATCACGAGACGAAAAACAGCCGGGCAGGGGAGGAGAAACACAAGGACAACAGGTGAACACAATCAGACAACTAGACACACCAGGGAAACTAACGACAGGGGAAAAACACAGGGAAAAGGACCAGACAATAACCCAGGAGCAAAACATGACAGCAAACACCCAAACATACAAAACTACAAACGTGACATAACATGAGAATCTGAGGTTACGTACTGTAACCCAGCTTCTATGAGTATAGGCGCAGCCCTCTAAGGCTATCGCTATTGGGTAATCCCACTGCACGTGTGCAGCACTGACAGACTCAATCCACGCCCACCTATGACGTGGGCCCCACCTCCGGCCTCACTTCCGTATAAATAGGAAGTAGGCCCGTCCAACTGCTCCCACACAAACAGCTTTTCTTCAGCTATTCGCGGAGCCAGTGGGGCCCGAACCTTAGAGGGCTGCACCTATACTCATAGAAGCTGGGTTACAGTACGTAACCTCAGTTCTATTTCGTATGAGGCTTCGCCCTCTAAGGCTATCGCTATTGGGTTAAGGGCGAAGCAGGATGTAGTCCACGCCCCACTGGTCCGTCCGTAACCAGAAGCACAAAAACACATCTACTCAATTAATAACCCATGCGAAAAAGAAAGGAGCATCACAGTCCCTGGAAATATAGCATTATTCCAAATGAATATTCTCTTTAAGGGAATGAAGGTGAATACCCGTCGTTTAAAAAAAGTAGAGATAAACAAATCCCACTTGTTAAACCTATAAAAGAGGGGCAAAAGGGGCAGCTCTCTGAATGCCGATAGGCAGGAGAGAGGGCACGCCGTTTAGTCCCTGACATTACTCAATCTGACAGAACAGCAGTACTGAATGTGTAAGAGAGGAATGGGAGACATCCCTCAAATAAAAACGAATAAAAGAACAGGGGGAAGACCAAGATGCAGCATTGCAAATGTCTCCCACTGTCATTCCTCCATGCAACGCCATAGAGGTTGAAATTCCTCTGGTGCTGTGCGCTTTGATGTTTTCTGGGGGATCCTCCCCAGAGTAGAAATACGCCTGTGACACAGCCTCACACAACCAGTGTGACAGGCGCTGTGCGGACAGAGGCTGCCCTATTGAGTGCTCTCTGTAATGCACAAACAGGCGCTGAGACTTGCGCAACGTGGCTGTGCGTGCAATATAACATGACAGCGCACGTACGGGACAGAGGAGATGAGATGTGGCTTCCTCCTCTGATGTGTGAGGAGGAGGGAAGAAGCCATCCAAAGTGATCCCTCTCGATCTAAAAGAGCTTGTGATCACCTTTGGCATAAAAGCCGGGTTAGGGCCCAAAACAGCTGAGCTGCCATCTCCTTGGATCCGGAGACATGACGGAGCCACAGAGAGAGCAGACCAGTCTTTAGCTGATGTGAGAGCCAAGAGCAGAGCTACTTTGGCTGACAAGAACTTCAGGGGGACCTGATCCAAAGGTTCAAATGGAGCTTTACTCAGTGCGCGTAATACTAAGCCAAAAACCCATTGAGGCGCCAAAGCGCGTGACCCAGGTCTGAGTCTCTGTGCTCCCCGTAGAAAACGTTTTGTCAGAGGGTGACTAAACACCGTGCTGACCCCAAACCTACGTGGCAAGATGAAATGGCAGCAGCATATGTTTTTACCGTGCTATAAGCCAATTACGGTCCAGGCTTCTCCCTGCACACCCCACGGAGCGCTGTCCATTTGGCTGTGTAGGATGTGTGTTCAGCAGCTGATCGAACACCTCCCTGGAGATTTATGTAGGCCGACACTGCTTTGTTGTCTGTTTGAATCAACACATGTTGATTGTACAGCAACGGGACGAAGTGCTGGAGCACTTTCCATACGGAGAGTAATTCCAGCACGTTTATATGGAGAGACATGTGAGCCAGCCACTGCCCCCCCACTGCCTGCGACATGCACGTTCCTCAGCCTGCGAGAGATGCGTCTGTGAACACTGCGGTGTGTGACGTCACTCTGCTCAGTGGCGCCCCCACTGACGTGGAGATTTTTCCAGTGGGTTCAATCCAAAACCACGGAAGGAGGAATGTACACCATGCGTCTCCTCTGATGCACGGGGTCGATGCACAGGCGAATAAACCACCTGGAGTCTGCTCACTATGAAGGAGACCCAGGGGGATCACCACGTGACCAGCTGGTATCATGTCTAACAGCTGCATCACGGAGAGGGCTGTCACCGCCCCGGGGGGTGTGACGCGCCGGAGGAGAGCTGTCACTTTCTCCCCTCTCCGCTGTGAGAGTCGCGCTCTCATGCGGGCTGAGAGCGCGTCCACTTCCAGTTAAAAAGATAACCTGGGAGGGACGAGGACAGCTCTCCTTCCAGTTGATAATGAAACCCAGGTTTGACAGATGAGATACTAGCTGTATCGTCTGTAAGCCGCTTCCTCCCTTCCTGGAGCGAGCCAGCCACAGCCGGTCGTCCAGGTAAAATAACTCTCATCCCCATTCTGAGTAGCTGCTCCCACCGGCTCCACCCACTTTGAAAAAGTTCGTGGAGCCAGGAATGAGAAACGCAGGAAATTCTGTGTTTCGGGATGATGGTTACGTGGAGGACTGCATCCTTCAGGACTATGGATGTGCACCTCCCTGGTGAACCAGAACCTGTTTGATCGTCAGCATGGGAAAAGGCCATTCCCTTGTTGGACACTGACAGATCGAGCATGGGTCTCATTCCCCCCCGCCCCGTCTCCTTCGGGACCAGAAAATACCGGGAGTAAAAAACCCTGATTTTCTTCCCCCTGGAAAAAAGCTTCATTTTAACAAGAGTTCCTGCCGCTCTGCACGGAGCGCGAGACACTGTTCCCGGGATGACAGGGTTCCCTGTATCCCGAAGAACTGCGGGGGGGAGAGGCGAACTGCAGAGACGACTCTCTGCCCCTCCGCCTGCTCATCCATCTGTCCATCAGACACATGCGCCGCCACCCTGAGTACCATCCAGTACTCTGATAGCGCCAGGTGTACATTCTCTGGATGTGCTGTGGTTGGTGGCAAACCACGCCAGAGCCCTCCACACGCTGCATTTCACACAGGCTCTCAATATGTCGCCGTTTAGGAGAAGACTCGTAAACTGCGCGTTCACGCTCAACATCACTAAGGGATGAGCGGAGGTGTGTGCAGTGCTGTCCACACGAGGTGTAATAATGGCCCTCCGTGGGCTTATTACGACCGTGGGTAGGAGGTACGTCTGAGACACAGGAAAAATCCGTGCTGCCTAAACCCAAAAAGTTTAAAGGTAGACGGATTGAATAGTACGCCCTGCTGTTTTATTAACCGATAAGTTAAAAAACCCAGCCGGCTGAGGCAGCGAGCCATGCTTCCAAGTAACCAATAGGCTATTGGCAGCCGGCTTAACCAGGGAGCCTTGCTGCATATTATATTCCATCTGTCCATTGAACACACGCGCCGCCACTCAGCGCGCCAACCTGCTCTGGATGTGCTGTGGTTGTCATGGTGACGAGCCACGCCAGAGCCCTCCAGATGCTGCACCTCACACAGGCTCTCATTATGTCCACTGTAACACATTTTCCTGTCAAACAACAGTAAAGCGCCGGCAGTCTCTTCACAGACGCCTGCACTTCACTGCCATACCACAGTACTCATACTGTGAAATGACTTTACAGCCTTTCTCATTAACAGTAAAATACCGGCAGCAGAGACACCAGCAATACACTGAAATTATACAGTATTCATACTGTTGGACAATTTCAGTTTATCACTGTAAAAAATTAAATAATTCACAGTAACATTCTAGTAATTGCTTACAGTGTTAAACTGGACACCGAGGTGCGTTCACGCTCAACACCCCTAAGGGATGAGCGGAGCTGTGTGCAGTGCTGTCCTCCCTGTAATAATGGCACTCATGGGCTCATTACGACCGTGTGTAGGAGGTAGGTTTGGGACAGAGGAGAAAAACCGAGCTGCCAAAAAACCAATAGGTGTTAAAGACAGCCTATTTATGCAGCGAGCCATGCTGCCTATAACCGACAGGTTAGGGGCAGCCGGCTTACCGGTGGGCCTTGCTGCTTATTATTATCCATCTGTCCATCGAACACACGCGTCGCCCTTCTGAGTAATATTCTGAGAGCGCGCGACATGCTCTGGATGTGCTGTGGTTGTCATGGTGACGAGCCACATTAGAGCCCTCGCCGCCGTTGCACATGAAGCAACCCAAGAGGGGCCCGGACCGAAAAGCTGCGAGGGGGCCTCCACATGCTGCATCTCACACCAGCTCTCATCCTGTCTCTGTTTAGGAGAAGGCTCGTAAACTGGACATTGAGGCGCGTTCACGCTCAACCCTGCTGAGGAATGAGCGGAGGTGTGTGCAGTGCTATTCACACAGTGCGTAATAACAGCCCTGGGCTCATTACGACCGTGTGTAGTAGGCACATCTGGGACAGAGGAAAAAAACCCTGCTGCCGCTAACCGACAGGTTAGGAGCATCAGGTTTAAACGTCAAGCCTTGCTGTCTAATAACCGCCTGGTTAAATACAGCTGGCTTGCGCCACGAGCCCTGCTGCCTGCTGACTGACAGGAGCCGGCTCTTGCACCTCCACACGCTGTATTGCACAGCGGCTCTCATGTCGCTGTTTAGGAGAAGGCTCGTAAACCGGACATTGAGGCGCGTTCACGCTCAAACCCGCTTGAGGAATGAACGGTGTGTGGAGGCATATCTGTGACCTAGGAAACAAGCCCGTGCTGTCTAATCAACTGCCAGGTTTTAAAGACAGCCGGTTTGTGCCGCGAGCCCTGCTGCCTAATAACCGACAGGCTATGAGGCAACCGCTTATGTCATCCGGAGGAGAGCTCTCCTGAACCGGGGGAACGGGGAGATCTCCTTAGGCGGCTGCCTTTCCGATGATCTCCGGGAGTTCCTGGAGAATACCGCCTATACGGCAGAGCCGAGATGGCGGATAGTGTCAGCCCGGCAGCCGAACCTATAGGCTCGGTTGCCGGGCTGACCCCGGGCCCCGCCCTGTCTCCCCCGTCCGGAGGAGAGGGAGGATGGGGCCGGGGGAACCACATAGTGATCCGTGAATGGAGGGGAAGAAGTCGCCTGACTGCTGTCCGCTACTCGGATCCAATAATCAAGGGCTTGGCCAATCATCCCCGGCCGCAGCCGCGAGAGCGTTCGCTCTCCGCTGTCTGTGGGCCCGAGGGAGACGGACACAATGAGTGCACACACCTGGGGATTGAGAGCCGCATTTGCGTGCTCCAATCCCCGGCAGGACTCACCTGTATCGTCTGTGTAAAGCCTCTTCCTCCCTGGAGCGAGCCAGCCACAGCCGGTCGTAATTCATATGTCGGCTAACCCCGAGCCCCGCCCTGTCTCCCCCGTCAGGAGGAGAGGGAGAATGGGGCCAGGGGGAAATGTTTGCTTTCTAGTAAACAGCTCTGAAAAGAGCTGCCTGTACAGTGCTTCTGCAACGGAGTGCTGAAGAAAAATGGGAGCAGTTGGACGGGCCTTCTTCCTATTTATACGGAAGTGAGGCCGGAGGTGGGGCCCACGTCATAGGTGGGTGTGGATTAAGTCTGTCAGTGCTGCACACGTGCAGTGGGATTACCCAATAGCGATAGCCTTAGAGGGCGAAGCCTCATACGAAATAGAACATGACACTGCCTGCCAGTAGCTTTGCCTATATCTGTGTTGATAGGTAATAGATTGAGAATCAGCTTGGAAACAGGAAGTGCTCAAACGTTTGTGTGAGTTTATCAAATTTAGCAGTGATTCCATGTCAGCCACAGCTTGCCACAAACAATCTGACTGATAGTGTATCTAACAAACTTAAACTAGCTTTATTAAATGTCAGGTCTTTGGCAGGAAAAACATTTTTAATCAATGATTTTATCACTGAGCACAATCTCGATTTTATCTTTTTAACAGAAACTTGGATTGAACAAAATAACAGTGTTCTTATCGAATCAACCCCTCCCAACTTTATTTGTATGAGTCAGGAAAGAATGCATAAGAAAGGAGGTGGAGTTGCTGTTTTGTTCAATGATTCCCTTCAATGCAGGAAGACATCTTATGGGAACTTTGCTTCTTTTGAATATGTGGCCCTTCAGCTGAAATGCTCCTCTCGAGCTCTGTTCCTAAATATCTATAGACCACCCAAATACTGTGCAAGCTTTTCTGATGACCTTACTGAACTGCTGTCTATAGTGAGTATTGACTTTGACCGTCTAGCCATTGTTGGTGATTTTAACATCCATGTTGACAACCCCCAGGACAGAGGGGCTAAAGAACTGTTTTGTGTTCTTGATAGCTATGGACTGACTCAGCATGTGACGGAGCCCACGCACAATAAGGGGCACACTCTGGACTTAATTATCTCAAAGGGTCTGAATATCTCTAAATTTGTGGTGACTGATGTTGCACTCTCTGACCATTCCTGTGTTTTCTTTGAGAGCTCTATTTCTGTTCACACAAATGTTCAAAAAGAGGTAACCACAAAGCGATATTTAACTGAAAATACTAGGGAAATGTTTACTCCACACTTGCCCCTGCTAACATCTCAGTAAATGAGCTAGATCATTTTAATTCAAACATTAAAAATGTTATAGATGCCATTGCTCTAACTAAGGTAAAGGAAGTGACTGGCAAGAAAATATCTCCATGGAGAAAGGCCATGACCGTGAAAACAGAAAAAAGAGAGTGTCGAAAAGCTGAACGCAGGTGGCGAAAAACAAATATCGAGCCATGCGAGTTGAAGGAACCAGGTTTTTTTGCATTTTTGTCAAACGGACGCGTGTCATTGGTGGGAAGTGACCTCAGCGTGCCGGTAAAGATTTGGAGAGACACTGCATCGTATGATTCCTACATTCTGAGCTCTGTGCTACCGTTTTCTGAAGAGTCTAGAACTGGGGATTTTGTCCTGATGCGAGGTATGGGAATGAATGTTGTGCCTGTTCCTCTGTATTCTGTTGTGCTTATCTGTGGTTTGGTGCAAGGCGAGGTTAACATGGGGGTCCGTCCTGTAATGCCGATTGAAGGTGTGGATGTTATCCTTGGGAACGGCCTGGCTGGCAGCCGTGTGTGGGCTGAGGGTCCACCGCCTACCATACTGTCATCTTCACCCACTGTGACTGTTAACGCAGAGCAGAATGCTAAGTGCTCCCCTGGAGTGTTTGTGGCTGGTACTGTGACACGGGCTCTGAGCCGTGCACAGGGGGAGTCTGAGCAGGGTGAAGAGGTGGGTGAGATAGATTCTGGTTGTTCCTGACTTGTTGTTGTCTGTATCCCGCAGTGAATTGGTGGTAGAGCAGAAAGCTGATGTCTCCCTCATTTCGTTCTTTGAGGCGGTTCTCTCCACCGAGGATGGAAATGGCGCAACCGGTGGTTGTCTGCTGCAAGGGGAGCTGCTGGTCAGAAAATGGTTGTCACATAGGAAAGGCCTCAAATCTGAAAAACATCAACCCGGACACCATGACCTCGGATCTCCAGCATCTCTCCACAATAACTCCTACATCAGTAAATGAATCTGTGGATTTTTACAATACATCTCTGAGCAGTCTCCTGGATCTCCACGCCCCTGTCAAAACCAGAACAGTCACTTTCTCACGGTCAGCCCCCTGGTACACCTGCGAGCTGAGGAATATGAAGACAGCGGGGCGTGTCCTTGAGCGGCGCTTCAAGGCTTCAGGCCTCTCTGTTCACAGACAGGCATACCGGGACCACCAAAATGCCTACGCAAAGTCCCTCAGAGACACACGGTTAAAATTCTACTCCGCCATCATCAACAATAGCCCTGGCAACTCCAAGCTACTTTTTTCCACCATAAACCATCTCCTCAAACCTCAGACTCCGCTACACAAAGACACCACAGAGGAGCAGTGTGATAATTTCATCACATTTTTCAGGAAAAAGGTAGAGACCATCCGCTCTCTCCTCACAAACTCCGCTGCTCTGCTAGTCCTGACCGTCAACCCCCAGCCTGGACCGACCCAGCCTCTTGCTGCTTCACTAACATCTCGCAGCACGAAGTTGAGGCCATCATCAAAAAGATGAAACCCTCCACCTGTGCTCTGGACCCCTTTCCCACAGCTTTGGTTAAATCGAACATTGGTGCCATAAGTCCGCTGATCACTTCAGTGATAAACCAGTCCATCCAGTCTGGTCATGTTCCACCACCATTAAAAGCTGCTGTCATCAAACCACTCCTCAAAAAATCCACTTTAGACCCTGAAGTCTTAGCCAATTACAGACCCATCTCCAACCTGCCATTCCTATCCAAGGTACTGGAGAAAGTAGTTGCCATTCAGATCCAGGAACATCCAACACTGAATAAACTCTTTGAAAAATTCCAGTCTGGTTTCCGCCAGGGCCACAGTACAGAAACTGCCTTAGTCAGGGTGACCAATGACCTGCTGATGACAGCTGACACCGGATCTCCATCTCTCCTCATCCTCCTGGATCTAACTGCAGCATTTGATACCGTCGACCATGACATCCTACTCCACCGTCTTCACACTACAATTGGACTCTCTGACTCTGCCTTAAACTGCTCAGTCCTCCTATCTCACCGGGAGGACTGAGCACGTCACCTTGGGAGCGGCTAAATCAAGAACTCACTCTGTGACTTGCGGTGTCCCCCAAGGATCAGTCCTTGGCCCCACCCTTTTCACCATATACATATCCCCCCTTGGTCGTGTCATCAGCCGGCATGGAATATCTTTCCATTGCTATGCTGATGACACACAGCTCTACATCAGAGCAAACCCAACCCCCTCTGCACCTCTGCCATCATCCACAATAACCACATGCCTGGAGGAGATAAAGGTGTGGATGAAGCACAACTTCCTCCAGCTAAACAGCTCCAAGACTGAAGCCATTCTTATTGGCACTCCACATCAGGTCCATTCATCTGCCATCACCAGCATCACCTTCTCCGGTCAGAACATTCCACTCTCAACAACGGTTACCAATCTGGGAGTTAAAATGGATCCTCACCTGAACTTTGAGGCCCACATCAAGCAAATATGCAAGACCTCTTTCTACCACCTGAGAAATATTGCGAAACTCCGCCCCACACTCAGTCTGCCAGATGCTGAAAAGCTTGTCCACGCCTTTGTCTCCTCCAGGCTGGACTACTGTAACGCACTTCTCATTGGGATTCCTAGCAAGAACATCCAGAAGCTGCAATACATCCAAAACACAGCTGCTAGGATCCTGATGAGAGTGCGGAAGTACGAACACATCACACCCATCCTCAAATCACTGCACTGGCTCCCGGTCTCACTCAGGATTGACTACAAAATCACCCTCTTCACTCATCAGTGCATATATGGAAATGCTCCCTCCTACATCAAGGAATTGCTCACCCCACAAACCTCCACGAGGAACCTACGTTCAGTAAAGGCAAACCTCCTCATCCCACCAAGGACAAAACTGAAGACCATGGGAGACCGAGCCTTCTGTTCCGCTGCTCCGAGATTGTGGAATGCCCTCCCAAACCAGCTGAGGACACCACAGACTGTGGAGGCTTTCAAAAAAGGCTTAAAAACGCATCTTTTTAGAATAGCCTTTAACTAGATTTTTAAATCCCCCACATTATGCCATGCGGGCATGAATGTCACAGCTTTTATTATGTTGTTTTAATTGTTTTTTTTATTGTTTTTATTGTTTTTGTTGTTTTGTTTCACCCTTTTTAATTTTTTATTTTGTAGCACTTTGAGTTTTGTTTACGCAAAGGAAAAGTGCGCTTATAAATAAAATAAAATAATATATTATTGTTGAGCCAGTCTTTCAGATTGTGGTTCCTGTCAAATTTCGTGAGGAGGTCCTCAAGAAAGCACATAAGCAATCGGGACATCTGGGTGTCCGTAAAACATGTAATTACATGTTACGGTATTTCTTTTGGCTTTGTTTAAGGAGAGATGTGTCTCGGCATATCATGTCACACGTGTCAAATGAGAGGTAAGCCAACTCGGTCAAAAGAGAAGTTGTCGTCTGCCCAGGTAAGGATGAAACAACTGTATGAACGAAAAACTGAGCAGCGCTCGTTTAGTTCTGGGGGTCAGGTCCTGGTTTTGTTGCCAAGGGCTAGTTTGCCGTTTCTGGAAAAATATTCCGGGCTTTTCCATGTGCTGGCTCAAGGGACTGACTAGAATTGTCTCCTGTCCACACCGAAGCATAGAAGAAGAGCTCCTAGTTTGTTTGGGTTTGCCTGACGGTACTATGCTGTTTGCTCTGGTCTTTTAGATCTACTCTGTCCCTCTTAAATTGCTTCGTCAGGCGCTGGAGTTGCTGAGTGGGCAGGGGAAGGTTTGTTGGCTGGTTTGAAAAGGAGTATAGACGTCAGTCTGGAGTTTTTGAAGGCTAATGTAGCTGTATTGTTTTGGTGAGAAGAGTACGGTGGCCCTGAAGTGCAAGACACCACAGCATTTCAGAAAACACCACAGCATTTCACAAAACACCACAGCATTTCACAAAACACTACAGCATTTCACAAAACACCACAGCATTTCACAAAACACCACAGCATTTCACATTGGACGGAAAGGGTATTCCTTTAGGGAGAACACTTCTTGTTTGTGATTGGACAGAGCCAGCCAGAGAAGCACTGCTGTGATTGGTTGTTTTTGCTGCCAGTCAAGAAATGACGCTTCGTGATTGGTCAACAACCGACAGCGAAATATGTCCCAACCATGGTCCCAGAACGTATGGTCCCAACACATCAGCCGTTAGCACACACTCAGATCTCACAGCTCCTCATATCTGTTCAGAAACTGGACAAAAGTTAAACATGTACAAACCACAGACTGTCTATGTCATGGCGAATACAGTCGCTGCTTTATTTATGTCTGTATGATGTTGTTGTGTGGACGGAGCAGCTACAGGTTAGTTTAGCCTGATGAATCCGATTCAGAAAACACGCATTTTAAAAGCATTTCGCCTGCCGTCTTGTTTGCAGACTTGTCAAAGCGTTAATTCATGGTTTTTACTAACTGCTATCAGTATGTAGTTACTTCGGCATCACTTTGAAACGTGTATTACAATTAAATCACGGTCAAATATGTTCATTTTGTTGTAGGATTTACATGGAGATACGCCCCGTCCCCTCTCCAGCGCCTCTTGTTTGAATGACAGCATTGACAGGAGCAAACACAGCTGACAGCCGTGGTGAAACTCGAGCGATTAGAGCGATGCGAATATTGGGTGGTCTACCATAGTATTTACATGGAGATAAGCCCCTTAAAAACCATGAGTTAATAAAGCATTAATTATGTGTTTACTCCTGTCATTCAAAGACGCTGGAGAGGGGGCGGGCCGTATCTCCATGTAAATCCTATCGGAATCGGATCCATCAGGCTAAACTAACCTGTAGCTGCTCTGTCCACGCTCACAACAACGTCATACAGACATAAATAAAGCAGCGACTGTATTCACCATGACATAGACAGTCTGTGGTTTGTACATGTTTAACTTTTGTCCAGTTTCTGAACAGATATGAGGAGCTGTGAGCTCTGAGTGTGTGCTAACAGCTGAGCTAACGGCTGATGTGTTGGGCTAATCACAAGCGTCATTTCTTGACTGGCAGCAAAAACAACCAATCACAGCAGTGCTTCTCTGGCTGGCTCTGTCCAATCACAAACAAGAAGTGTTCTCCCTAAAGGAATACCCTTTCCGTCCAATGTGAAATGCTGTGGTGTTTTCTGAAATGCTGTGGTGTTTTGTGAAATGCTGTGGTGTTTTCTGAAATGCTGTGGTGTCTTGCACTTCAGGGCCACCGCAGAAGAGGGTCCTGTTGGGTAGCCTGGGTTGACGGTGTTCCTAGTGGAACTCCTTTCTTTACGGGGGGGAGTGTGACGACCCCTCCACACCATTAGGTGTTCCGTGGTTTCTCTCTCTCTCTCTTTGTTTACAGGATCCAGTGCTGGGGGGGGCCGGCATTTACCTGATGAGCTGCACCTGGGTCGAAAAGGCTAAGAAGAGAGCCCAGCCGGATACGTCTCTCTCACTCCTCTGGGCACTCTCTCCGTGCCAGCCTTGGGGACCTGTTGCTGGTTCCATTTACTTGTTTGTTTATTATGAATAAACGATTATTATATTTAAAAGAGCCATCTTTCCACCTTTCTTAAGCTCTTTTCTATTCTTTGGTTTTAGCGCCTGGCCGACGCGCTCACACATCACTCAGAGATATATATTGTTTGTTTTTGGTACATTTATTTCCATGTTATCGTTTCCATTTATTCACTGTTCGTTCTCTTCTTTAAACACAAATGAAGGTATCTTACCAGACGATGTTGAAACCGTTTTCGTCACTTAAATAAACAAATCGTATCTTCTCTGCAGTGCAATGCTCCGCCCAACCGTGGCTGCGGATCCCGATCAAATGACACCAATCAATTACACTCCATTACATACATTAAATGATTAAATAATCAAAATAATAAATCAACGTTTTGGCTCCTACAATATTCATACCCCTCGTCTCGCCTCCCAGCTTTTTGTTGCAGCCAAGGAGCCGGGTTGTAACACTTGGCTTTTATAATTTGGAATAGAAAATTGCACGACAGTCTTTCTTTTCTGACATCATTGCCAAAAACAACGCACGTGCCTTGTTTGCTACCGTTGATAGACTAACTAACCCCCCAGTATCAGTAGCCTCTGAATTTCTATCCACCAAGGCCTGCAATGATTTTGGCTCCTTCTTCACTGACAAAATTCAGAAAATCAGACAAGCTGTCAGTGCCTCTGCATCAGGTACAGCAGATGTGTTGTCCCTGTGTCCACCTAATATAAATTCAGACATCATGACACAATTCCATCTGATTAATGATAAAGATCTAGAGGACATTATACAACTTCTGAAATCCTCCTCCTGCTGCCTTGATATTATTCCAACATGATTTTTCAAAAATGTTTTTCATTGCATGGCCTCAGAACTACTTCATATAGTAAACAAATCTCTTCACTCAGGTGTTTTCCCTAAAGACGTTAATGCTTCAGTAATGAACAATTACAGGCCCATATCAAACCTCCCATTTCTAGGTAAAATCATTGAAAAAGTAGTTTTTCAACATTTGAGTAACTTCTTGCTTTTAAATAACTGTTTGGATGTGTTCCAGTCAGGATTTCGTCCAAACCACAGCACTGAGACTGCTCTTGTAAAGGTCTTCAATGACATCCACTTAAACACAAACAGTGGCAGAACTTCAGTGTTAGTATTATTAGATCTCAGTGCTGCGTTTGACACTGTTGACCACAGCATATTACTGGACCGACTGGAAAACTGGGTGGGACTTTCATCAATTGGTTTGAATCCTACTTAAAGGACAGAAACAACTTTGTTTCTATAGGTAAATACACATCTGAGTTGACAAATATGACATGTGGGGTTCCTCAAGGCTCCATCTTGGGGCCTCTTCTCTTTAACATCTACATGCTACCACTGGCTCAGATAATGAAAAACAACAACATAAGTTACCATAGCTATGCGGACACTCACATTTACATAACCATTTCACCAGGAGACTATGCTCCAATTCAAACACTGAGTAAGTGCATTGAACAAATCAATGACTGGATGTGTCAGATCTTTCTCCAATTAAACAAAGATAAAACTGAGGTAATGGTTTTTGGAGGGAAGGCAGAACGTATAAAAGTTAGCGCTGAGCTTCAGTCTGCAATGTTCAAAACAACAGATAAAAGCCAGAAATCTAGGTGTACTCATGGACTCTGACCTGAGTTTCAACAGTCACATTAAAACAGTTACTAAATCAGCCTACTATCACCTAAAGAATATATCTAAGATTAAAAGACTAATGTCACAGCAGGATTTGGAAAAACTTGTCCATGCTTTTATCTTCAGTAGACTGGACTACTGTAATGGTGTCTTTGCAGGTGTCACAAAAACATCTATTAGAAAGCTGCAGCTGATTCAGAACGCCCAAAATACATTTCTGACCTCCTGATAAATTATGAACCATCCAGATCTCTCAGGTCTTCAGGGACTGGTCAGCTTCCTGTCCCCAGAGTCAGAACTGAACATGGAAAAGCAGCGTTCAGTTATTATGCTCCAAATATCTGGAACAAACTCCCAGAAACCTGCAGGTCCGCTGCAACTCTGACTACTTTTAAATCCAGGCTGAAGACTTTTCTTTTTGTCGCTGCTTTTAATTGATATATTCATATCTTAAAATGCACTGTAACTTTTATTATCTTTGCTTTTTATCTTTGCTTTTAAATGAGTGTCTTTAAATGTAATTTTATATCATTTCTTTTAAATTAGTGTTTTTAGATCATTTTATAATATGTTTCTTAAGTCTTTTATTTTTGTAAAGCACTTGCCTTGTGTTGAAAGGTGCTATATAAATACACTTGCCTTGCCTTACAGCCATACCAAGAAATGGCCAGAGTTGGGTGTAACGCGTTACTGTAATAATATTACTTTGTCGGTAACGGAGTAGTGTAACGCGCTACTTTTATAATCCGGTAATCACACTACAGTTACTAACATTGCCCCGACACGCGTTACTTCGTTACTTTCTAAAATCAGTCATAATCAAACCTCAACAAACACCTGCAAAGAACACATGCTAGGTGAAGCTAACGCACATAGCTGTTTATTTATATCACACACACACACACACACACACACACACACACACACACACACACACACACACACACACACACACACACACACACACACACACACACACACACACACACACACACACACACACACACACACTCTTCTTCTCTGTTTTCCGGTTGTTGCTTGTTTTGAATGACGAATACACACTACCGCTGCCTGCTGGTAAGGAGAGTTATTGCCACTCACGCATGCGCAGTTCGTACGTGCTCGGCTGAAGTCTGGCTCCAGTGCAACACATGGCCAACACGCAACACGCTGACGCAACAGCGTGAGCAGAGATAGACTGCGCAACATATACAGATAGCAGGAGACAGAGGACAGCCACGGTCAGATAGCAGGAGACAGAGGACAGCCACGGTCAGATAGCAGGAGACAGAGGACAGCCACGGTCAGATAGGAAAACATTCAGGAGCTATCTGGATCAGTCGTATGCGACAATGGAAACTGAACTAAAGAGAACATTTGAAACTTTAGCAGTCTGCGTGATCTGCCTGTAGGGAGGGGCGGGCCGGCCCTGCGAGTAAAGTAACGAGTAAAGTAACAAATTATTTTATGTAGATAGTAACGAAGTAGTGTAATATATTACTTTTTAAAAAAGTAATATGTAATATGTAATATATTACTTTTTTTTAGTAACGACCCCATCTCTGGAAATGGCTTAGCTCCACCTAGCCCGACCATGAACAATTATGTTAAAGTAAGCAAAAAAAAGTGTGCCAACTCGCGCTGAGTACATTTCACAGACAGCAGTTAGTAAGATTGATTTTAGTAATCACTTGTCTGGAAATGTCGAAGACTAGAAACGGTTTTGAAAACGTTTGTCACGTAGTGATCTTCTTCTCAATAAAACATCTTTGCTAATGTCTTCTGGCCAATGAGAATCATGATAACGGCGTGGTGTTGTTGCAGAATACTGCAACTGCGAGAATACTTTAGCGGTAGAACTTCTCTTTATATATCCATGGATCAGTGGCGAGCCGTCAGGGCCCTCTAGGCCCTCTGTGAGGTCCTAAGATATTCTAAAAATTAATATTTGAAAACATTAAAAAAAAACATTTGTTTTTAAATATTATTTTTTATATATTTTTTTTGTTAAATGATTCATTAGTTTTACCAAAATAACTTTATTTAATTGTATTTAAAATAACATTTCCAAATAAATAAATCCTTCGAATCTGCCTGTTCAGTTTGTGTTGGAATGTGAAGGGTTAAATGCTGTCTCTGCGAGTTACTGTGAAGACGGGAGAGCTCGTTGGTCCCTCTCTACATTCACAGAGGGCCAGCTATAGTAACTCAACGAGAGAGTAATGTCAAATGACAGTACGATTGACCAATCATATCTTCCCTCTAAATGGGTGGGCTTTATTATCGCGGACTTTATGACAAATTCCGCCCGCTGTGAGGTCTATGCAAGTGGTGCAGTGACGCGTCCTAAAACCCGGAAGTATGCTTCGCTCGGATTCCCTCGACAGAAAGCAACGGGAATTCTCCATAGGATTTTGGAAAATAGCTTGAAATAAGGTCTGTGGAAAATGAACTTGTTAGATAAATGCACGTTTTGTTCAGCCGGATAATATCCACAGTCTACCCTACTTTTATTATTTTCGAATCATAAATCTAATCGATAGATTTATGATTAGCATAAGTTCGTTCATGGTGGCTCACTTCAGTGATAGTGATGACATCGTTTGCAAAATTATTAACCGAGTAATTTTCAAGATTGAGTTACAATGATAAACTGGAGTGGCAAAGGATCAGCTGAATGACCCGCCATCAAGTGCTTCATCCAAAAGGACAGGAGGATGGACTTTGTGTTTCAGTGATTCAAAGGTAGGCCTAAGTCATTTTCAATGCGGGCCACCGTGCCGACTTAATTCATTTGTTACTTGGCTGTGGCTGACCTGTCATGATAGGTGTTTATATAAATGGTGTTGTTTTGTGTGGTAGAGGGTCGCTGTCATTGATGCGTTTTGCACCCCGGGACGCTGTTTTGATATTCCGCTGAAGTATACGTTGTGACGTAATATCTCTTCTTTTTTTTCTCGAGGGAAGTTGGATCAGAGGGCCTAGGTATAAAAGTCACGGCTCGCCACTGCCATGGATACAACATTACGTGTTGATAGAAATCAACGCGTAATGAAATAAGACCCCACGGTTTGATGATTGATAGGTGTGTGGGCTGTCTTTCATTTTGACACACAGAACAATGGGGACTATCCACCCTTATCCACAATGTAAAGTAATTCACACAGCCTCTTCCCTCTTCAGTGAGGAGCAGCAGGTTCAGCTTTCAGAAAAAAGTAACAAAAAAGGCATTCATTTTTTTTTTTTTCTTCTCAAGAGTGTATCAGAATCAGAATGTGTATTTTATGTTAGTATTTCAAAAAATCTCCTGGGGGAAAATCCCCCAAGACCCCCCTGCAGGGGTTGGGTTTTCAGCATGTCAACTTTTTCACCTGTGGGGAAATTGCAGGATTGGCTCCAGGTCGCCCTTTTTATTTACTACAAGACAAATGTGCCTTTTTTACAGTTCAATTTGGATTGAGACAGGGAAATAATGTAAACCTCACGCATGGCGTTTCACTGTCAAGGGGGGCGATACAGCGTGTATGTAATTACATTGCAAATACTGACTTGATCCCCACTGTATGGGTTAGCCCCAGGGTCGGCTCTAGAACACATCGAATGGGGGGGCAATCATTTACCACGGGGGGGCACAAACTGCCGTCAACAACCAACACACAAACACCAACGCAACTTCAATTAAAAAAAACATGCTGTAAAGTCTATTGTCTTTCACACACATTGCAGGGGTGCAGTGCTATTTTATAGCACACCTATGACTTCTGCATACATGGCACGACCACCAAAACAGAAACATATGGACATAGGCCACCATATAAAAAGTGTGGAAATGTATTTAGTATCCTATCCATGTGAACATGTTTTAGGTGGGGCATGCTCCCCCGGGAAGATTATTTTTAAAATATTGAAGTTAAAAGCATCAATCTGGTGCACTTTGAGAGCAAAATGAAGAGATCTATGGATAGCCTACTTCTCTCAGCATCCATATGAAACAGAACTGTAAACAGATTTACTTTTTCTTTATGGATATTTTACTAATCACTCTCCTTTTAAACTGTATTCTTGTGTTACTGTCCTATAGTATTTCATACCCGTTTTTCATTTATTCTCTTATTCTTTAATAACTATAATGATCATATAAAGGTGTTCCTCGCAAATACTTGTTTACATAAATGGTGACCAAACCGTTTGAGACCCACTGAGATAACTTACACTAAAGTGAACTATCTAAACACTGAGAGAGTCCTTACCTCACTGAGCTGAGGTTATACGATCCTCTCAGTCTGACAGGAGAGGACTCTCTTCCACCTTGGTGTAGAAACAGCTCTTTATATCCGTTAGCATAGCTAGCTAACCAGATGCTAACAACAACATTCCGCGTTACCACTCGCGCACTCACAAAATGCGCTCGTGCCACACACACACAGAGCCGAGCTTGAACACAGAGACCCAGAAGTAGGCTACTTGTACTGTACTGTGTATATCATATTATTTTCGATGGCTTTACTGTATAATCAGTGTAACAGATGAACAGATCGCCACTGGGCTTTCATCTAAACACACAGCCACGTAATGATAACAAAACAAAGGTCGGGGGTCATTGGTCAAGCAACACACCAATCAGAGAGCAGCAGTGAGCACACCTCAGGCTGTGATTTATATTTGTATTTATTTCTGATGTATTTCACACAAAAAACCTTTAGTGGAAACGTTTTCACTTATATGATTAATAAAAATAAAAAACCGGCAAAGTGGCAAGGCTTGCCCACCATGCGTTGGGCGGGCACATTGACTCATTTGGGGGGGCATGGCCCGCGAATGACCCCCATGACGCCGACCCTGGTTAGCCCTACCATAGATTACCCAACACAAATACTCTGGAGCCGCCACTGGGCGCCTTTCAAAGCTCTCAAGGACACCTTGCATAATTAAAAACAAGCAACAAAGAAGGTCAAACAGAAATTCGAGACTTAAAAAAGAAAGACTTAAAAACAACAATCATTTTAGAGGAATTATGATATAGAATATGCCAGTTTAAAAAGATGGGTTTTCAGGCAGGATTTGAAGGTTGAGAGTGAGTCCATATTGCGGATGTCTTGTGGGAGAGAGTTCCAGAGACGGGGGGCAGATTGGCTGAAGGCTCTTGACCCCATGGTGGTCCGGCGGGCAGAAGGTACAGTGAGTTGGAAGGCAGAGGAGGATCAGAGAGCACGAGAGGGAGTGTAGGTGTGAAGGAGTTCAGAGAGATATGGAGTTGTGTGAAGGGCCTCGAAGGTGAGGAGCAACATTTTGAAGTCGATGCGGTATTTAACGGGGAGCAAATGGAGTTGATGAAGAACCGGAGTGATATGAATGATCAATGGAAGGAGTTCTGGTATTGATACGGGCGGCTGAGTTTTGGACCAGTTGGAGCTTACGCAGAGATTTGTGAGGAAGACCAGAGAGGATGGAGTTGCAATAATCAATACGGGATGTAACAAGGGCATGGCGGTGCTGTTGGGTGTGAGTGACGGGCGGAGACAGTTAATATTGTGGAGGTGGAAGTAGGCAGATCGAATAATGTTGTTGATGTGAGCTTCAAAAGATAGGGTGCTGTCGAGGATGACACCCAGACTCTTAACATGGGGGGAGGGGGGGACTGTGGAGTTGTCAATGGTAAGGAAGAATTTGTCAGTTTTGGAGTGGACTTGGAGCCAACTAAAACAACCTCGGTTTTATCACTGTTTAGTTTGAGAAAATTGGATGAGAACCAGGATTTGATTTCCAGTAAGCAGTCGGAAAGGGTAGTGGGGGGGAGAGTGGAAGTGGGTTTGGTGGAAAAATAGAGCTGGGTGTCATCCGCGTAACAGTGGAATTGGATTGCGTATTTTCTGATGATATGGCAGAGAGATGATAAATAGGTGCGACATGAGAGGGAGGGGAGTCCGTGGAGGAAGTTCTTGATGTATCTACATTTCACAAATCACCAGTGACGTGCGGTGACGTTCATGGCTACAGTCTACCGTCTCTGCAGAATAACAGTAGCAACAAGAACCTGTGGGCTCACGTGCGCCCCCTTCAGTGCGGCAGAGGTTATGGCTGCCTCTCCAGGTGCTTTTTTCATTGCCGTTGTATGATGAGACCAGCGGGCCTATATATCATATATACGTGAAATAAGTTATTTAGAGACTATGGATGGCGAGGATAAATGTAATAAAGGGATCTACAAACATTACATTGGTGACATACAGTGAGATGGTGCAGGCATGCGCTTAGGGCCCGCTTTCCAGACAGTTTCTGTGGGGTGACCATAGGGGGTGACGCATTCTGAGGTGAGGCAGAGCTCATCTGTGCCTCACCTCACCCCACAGTAACTGGCTTGAGCGCGCTCACAAAATAAGTGCCCGCGCTACATTAGTGCCCGCGCTCCAGCCAGTTACTGTGGTGGGCTTACGTGAGGCAGAGCTCGTCCCTGCCTCACTCCTCTTCGCTCCCATGTAGTTGTAGCGGAGCTCGGCCAATTTACTGATTTTGACTATAAAAAGCGATTAGAATCAAACATAAATCACATTTACAACACAGATTAGTGGAGACATTTTATTATTATTACTATTTAGTTTTTCTTTAGTTGTTTTTCCGTTACATTGGAGTATGACAGGTGAGGCTCTGCCTCCCCTGCCTCCCCTGACTGCACATCGCTGCAAATCACCTATAATGGTGAACTTTAGGTAATAACCAAAAGGACCTTCTGAAAATGTATGGAAGAAGCTGGATCAACAAATCACAGGAACACTTTGTCCAGGTAATTAGCTTCAATTTTGGTTTGGGAAACGTGACTGCTATTTGTGCTCACATCCAGTCTGTATGCACATCTGTAGAAATGTCCTCACCTGGATTCTATGGCACTTTCCACAGACAGAGGGCAGTAGATCCTGTCGTAGGTCGTCTCCTGTGGACCAGAAAGTTAATCAGTGTTCTCACATTCAGACATATGGATGTTAACTCAACATGAGGCATGCCTGATCCATGAGGGAGACTCACTGTGACTCTGTGAGTGATGACAGTCTGCAAGGCCTCAGAAGAAATCTGCAACAGAGAGCCGACCCTCCTGGCCTCCGTCTCGCTGAAGATCCGCGCCACCTCAAACGACTCGCTCTGAAGCAGAAATGATGTATAGCCGTGTTCACACCGCAGTACTTTTCCCACTTTAGTTCCGATATAGTTCCGAAATGTTGCGTTCACACCAAAAAGAGCCGGAACTAAAATTAGTTCATGAGAACCTTTTTACCCCCTTTTCCGTCAGTTTTCAGTCCCTTCTAGAGAGCAGGTACTTTCGTGGGAGAAAAAGGTTCCTATGTCTGATTGGCTGGGCGGATTGCAAACCACGCCCCGTAAAACTCCCAAAAAGTTTTGTGAAACCGCCATTTTATTATCCTCGCATTATTAGCATTATTAGCATTAGCCCAGCGCACAAACGCAGATAGACTAACTTATGGCAACACAAAAGAAAACATGGGAGCGGTGGAGTGATGAGGAGGTGTCGGCGTTCTGGCGATTTACTCGGAAGGCTTCAGTAGAAGCTACTGAAGCCAGTCCCCAACTCCGGGGACTTCCGGCCGAGGACTTGGGGCGGCAGTATACGCCGTGAAGTTGTTTGCGGCCTGCCAGTAAACCCAAAGTAGAAGAAGAAGAGCTGACGTCAGTGGCTTCATTTGCCTAATCATTCCCCCAGGGACTTATTCCGGTGTGAACGCGATCTGTTCATGAGAACTAAAGAGTTCTGATGAACTAAGTTCTGATGAACCTTTGTGGGAAAAGTACTGCGGTGTGAACGCGCCTCCCCCCCCCGCCGCACGCACGCACTCACGCACGCATGCACGCACACACACACACACACACACACACACACACACACACACACACACACACACACACACACACACACACACACACACACACACACACACACACACACACACACACACACACACACACACACGCACACCTCGTAGGAGCTGAAGCAGACGTTGCCGAGGTGCAGGATGGAGGACAGGATGGCCCAGATGGTGGAGATCTGGTCAGCGTGCAGGCCGATGGTCTCAAAGCACTGAAGCATCAGCTGGAAGTCCTGCTTGTCCTGCTTACCCTTCAGCTCACATGCACCACCCTGGAGGAGAAATTAAATATGGGACATGTATATCGATAGGAAAACATGACATTACAAACAGCAGAGATGGAGAATAGTTTCTGGAGGAGTGTGGTACTTGGTTCAGGTAGTAGTAGGTCTCGGCTCCTTGCAGGTAGAGCTCCTGTTTGTCCCAGTCGTTCATCCCCGCCAGCAGCTCATAGAACACGTGGAAGTTCCTCTCCTCATGGGCCTGCAGGGGAGGGTAACAGAACGGAGGACCTTCAATAAACAACTGCAGTAAACCACACATACAAATCTGTGGTTGTGTTGTTTACTTATTTACACTCCAACCCATTGGAAAGAATGTTGAAATGAAATGAAATTAGAGAAAAGGTAACCATATGCTTTCTGAAAACAGCCCTGGTCTATGGTGTCGGCCAGTCTGAAGCCACCCCATTCATCACACATCAGGCAGACACATTTAATGGGGCTATGACTTTTTTGAAGCCGTAACATTGTTATGGATGCTTTGGAATAATACGTACACTGTAGCACTCTCACTATAAACCTGTGCATAGACTCACTTATATGACATTTACTCAAGTCAAGCAAATGGTATATAAATGTAACATCATAACTCCTCCATGATGTCTGTTTGAGCACACAGCACACATCAGTCAATGTCCTCACCTGAAATACAACCCTGGACTTCTCCAGGAGATATTTGGACAACGAGGTTCCCACAACAACGCCACTGTCAACCAAGATGAGAGACAGACGACACATCAAAAAAGAACTCACCCAATGTCTTCAGGGGGATAACAAAGGAACATGACAAGATGTATCTACCATCAGGGGAACTCACTGGAGAATGTGGATGTGGAGGTACTTGCCGAAGCGACTGGAGTTGTTGTTGAGGATCGTCTTGGCATTCCCGAAACTCTCCAGGATGGGAAAGACCTCCATGGGCTGGAGGAGATAGAAATATATCAAATACAAAATGGGTGGAAGACTAAAGGATACACGGGCCAAACATTACATTTAATTAAAGTGTTTTCTTTTCTAGTTTTCCTCAGATTCGTACCTGTCGCAGGTTGTTGTTCCTGCCCTGGTACATGGAGCTGAGGTAGTGTACTATCAGCTTGGTAGCTTCAGTCTTCCCTGAACCACTATGGCCACTGCACAATAATTAAGATTACCATGAATATGTCACAGCTTAAAAATTAGGTGAAATCGGCTTATTGTTTATTGTATACTATGTACCATGAAATATGACTCAACGTGTACACTGATGCTGGCAGATCAGTGCTGAGCTAAACCCTGACATGAACATGATCACAATGACTTTAACATTAGCATGCTGATGTTGAGCAGGGGTTAAAAAAAACCTGTTGGTGTGTATGGTGGAATCCTTCTTCATGTATTATATCTCTGCCTTTAAGGAAGGAATGAACATGCACATCTTTATATTACAATTTAAACAGGCATATAGTTTCATTTTTCAAAACGCTAAGTCATTTCCTTAAACGGACCACTGTATATCGGGTAATGATAACTGGAACAGGAGGATATAGAGCATTTTTGTGGGACTGTTATCAGTGGAAAATCCACATTTGGTTCATTTGGCAGTAGGACAGGAGTAGTTATACTGATACCCCTTTCGTCAAAAAAAGTGACAGGTAGTGTGACAGGTCACACCTCTCCCTACTTATGCAAATGAGCTAAGTCCCGCCCCCCATTGCGAGATCGTTTGATGTGATTGGGTACAATTATGTTAATGAGCTAAGTCCCGCCTCCCATTGTTCGAGATCCTTTGATGGGTGTTATCACAGGTAGGTGTCTCTTTGAAGTTATGTTGTCTGGCCCCTGTCCCATCACACCCCTTTGTAGTCTAGTCCTTTGATGTGTGTTATAACAGGTAGGTGTGAAAAGCCCCCCTGTGTAGTGCCTTTTGTTGTCTAATTCTTTGATGTGTTGATTAAGGCAGACTCTTTGAAGTTATGTTGTCTGGCCCCTGCCCCTCAGAGTTGAATAATTAGCCTTTGATGTTTGCCCTTTGATGAGAGGTGTTATAACAGGTAGGTGTGATTTCACACTGGTGTGTTATAAGCCTTTGATGTTAATCTAGGTGTCTCTTTGAAGTTATGCGTGAGACTGTCTACCCGCCCCCTCCCAGCCTCCCCCCTTTTTCTCCACCCCTTCCTTATGGCTATGACGCCAGCAGATAGTGGGGGTGGAATTAGATGAAGACAGAAATACACACTCAAACTAAATTAAAAAAGACAGTCATTTCCACTTACCAAGTCACCTTTCAAAAAAGAAAAATGGCAAGAGACGCCTCGAATTGGGTTTAATCAGCCTGTGACAACTTACCGCCATCCGTCCGGAGCGCCAGTCAAGAAGCGAATGCAGCAGCAGTGCGGGGTTCAGACGCCTACAGCCGAAAGATCTGTGCACAAACTTATCTCGTGCCCTCTTTCTGGTCATGTGAGCGTTCATGTGTGTTGGAGGAGGGACTCTGTAAGGAAGTCTGAAGGAAGGGGCATATTTCCCCCCCCCCGGTTGTGTACTTTCAAATTATAGCTCACTCGAGATGGTTTCTCCAAAATGACAGGTTTTGCATACATAAAAAGTGTATCTTACAGTTCCTTTGTGAGTGAATTACACACAAATCTGCAGAGTGTCACGAAAAAGTTTTACGCAGTGACTGACATTCTGTATGGGAGTTCACACCCGAGCTGCTGCAGGAGTTGAGTATGTGTTGGCTCTCGGGGGATGGTGGGTTAAGAGACAGATTCTTAACGAAATCTTTACACATAAATCTGCAGTGTCTGTAAAAAAGTCTTTAAATCAAAAAACTTGCCTTTTTAGAGTCAGAATCCTAACGAAATCTCCTCAAACAGAGTACTTCATGGTAGTGGTCCGCTTTTAAACACAAAAGTGTATCTTTTCAGTAACTTTCTCAGAGAATTAAGCATAAATCTGTCAAATGTTCAAAACAGCCTTGTTTTCACTGAAATAGCCTCAAAATCACAAACTGCCATTAAGAGTCAGGTGCTTAACGAAATCTAATAAAACAGAGTACTCTCTACAGATGAGGCATCTCAACTCAACGCACTAAGTCCCACCCACTCAGCAAATCATATAAAACTAAGGACGACCGTTGAAAACTAGCCATGGATCTGAGAAAAACCAAGTCTGATGTAGCCTACCCTTATTATCACCAGGATAACGGATATGGGCTTAATGACTGAATGTTACAAAGTAGGGGAGAGGATGTTCCCGAAGAAGAGCTCTCCTCTATATCATATCCATGTAAGGTCTTTAGGACAAAAGAGGACCATGATAACATGACATATGAAGAATATCTTTCTTTAAAAGATGGTATTATAGATAACCTTTATAGAAACAGTATATCTCATACCACTCGCCAAGATCGCAAACGACAATTAGCAGAAAAGAAATAGTAAAGAAAAACGAAGAAAAAGAAAAAGCAAAATGAAAAGGAGAAGAAAAATGAAAAGCAAACGCAGAATGCGAATGAAAAGAAAAGGGGCCATAGGACGGAAAACTAAAAAGACAAAAAGAAGGAAGGTGAAAAGAAAAAGAAACAAAGTGAAGAAATGTAAACTAGAGGATGGTGTTGTAGAGCCATTACCGGATCATAATAATCTTATAGATCATCTCCCGCTAACCGACTGCTGCGAATGTGTTGAACAAATACCAAAAGCAATGGCATTTGCTTCAGTATAATGAGAGAAAACCTCGATACTGTGGAATTGCCCAAATTGGCGACAGTGTCAGAATATGTATTAAAAGACTGTTGGAGGATCTCTATTCTAGTGTCGGTTGTCATTACAGCGAAGGATACGCCAAAACGTGTGACGACATAGACAAAGCTTTTGAAGACAATTATATGGTACCTGTCCTTACAGCTAAACAAATCCTACGCCAGGTATTCAACAGACCACAAGAAGGACTTAAAAACGTGGATGACCTTAAACTTTTTGATGTTAAACACGACCAAAACTGAAGTTATTGTACTTGGCCCGAAGAATCTACTAAACAAATTATCTAAAGACATACTAACTATGGATGGCATTAATTTGGCCTCCAGTGAGACTGTAAGGAATCTTGGTGTTATATTTGATCAGGATTTATCCTTTAACGCCCACATAAAATCAATTTCAAGGACCGCCTACTTCCATCTACGTAACATTGCAAAAATCAGGCATATCTTGCCTCAAAACGATGCAGAGAAACTAGTCCATGCATTTGTTACTTCTAGGCTGGATTATTGTAACTCTTTATTATCAGGGAGTACCAAGAAGTCAATCAAGTCGCTTCAGCTGATTCAAAATGCTGCGGCTCGTGTACTAACCAGAGTTAGGAAAAGGGACCACATTACTCCTGTTCTGGCTGCCTTACACTGGCTCCCTATAGAACACAGGATAGAATTTAAAATTCTTCTTCTCGCCTACAAAGCCCTTAATGGGCAGGCGCCATCTTACCTTAAAGAACTCATTATACCCTACTGTCCTACTAGGGCATTGCGTTCCAAGAATGCAGGGTTGTTGGTTGTTCCTAGAATCTTTAAAAGTACAATGGGAGCCAGAGCCTTTTCTTATCAAGCTCCACATTTGTGGAATCATCTTCCAGTTTGTGTTCGGGCGGCAGACACCCTATCCGTTTTTAAGAGTGCGCTTAAGACCTTCCTTTTTGATAAAGCTTATAGTTAGGGCTGATTAGATTCAGCCCCTAGTTTTGCTGATATAGGCTTAGTTTGTCGGGGGACATCTTACTTCTTCCTTCTCTCTGTCTATACCCGTGTACACTCATGTTCCGATTAACCCAGCTTCCCCAAATGTCTTTCTTTTTGGTGTCTATATACGCTGGGATCCGGAGTCATGGATGATCCTGCGGTCCTGTGTCCTGGATCGCGAGCGCTGGATCTTGAGTCGTGGCTGTGGTCCTGGATCATAGGTCCTGGATGGATATCCTCGTGGATTCATCTTCCTATTATACACACATGCATTTCCAAACATTTGGACTACCTATGTTGCAAATGTATTATCTTTTCAATTTACACACGGCATCTATTGCACGTCTGTCCGTCCTGGGAGAGGGATCCCTCCTCTGTTGCTCTCCCTGAGGTTTCTCCCATTTTTCCCTTTAAACTGGGTTTTCTTTGGAAGTTTTTCCTTGTACGATGTGAGGGTCTAAGGACAGAGGGTGTCGTATTGTCATACTGATATTCTGTACACACTGTGAAGACCACTGAGACAAATGTAACATTTGTGATATTGGGCTATATAAATAAACATTGATTGATTGATTGATTGAAGCACAAGAAGCCCCAGAAAGGATTACATTCAGAGCTAATAATGGAGAAACCGAAGAAGAAGCAAAGCAGATTATAATCGTTGCGGGTGAAAGGATAGAGAATTTGCATGTGATGTTAATGCATTTATCTGATACAAAAAATGAATTCGTATACTTCCAAGAGACCCCTAAACATCTACTTGGGCTGTGTGAATTGAACGATAAACCTATCACTGTCAATGAAACGCGGAGAGAAGCAGCAGTGCAAATCGTTAAGTCTATTACCTTGTATGCACTACGACATTAACTTGGTCAAATGTAATATGTTTTTTATGAAAATGTGTTGAATGTTGTGTTTTTTCAATTAAACAACCATTACAAAAATGAAAATGTGTTTTATTTTTTGCTTTCATATATAGTAATAGTATTGTAAACGAAACATTTAAAGTGTATCATGTGCTCTCATTGTATGCTCTGTTTTTTGACATTGCTTTTGGTATTTGTTCAACACATTCGCAGCAGTCGGTTAGCGGGAGATGATCTATAAGGCAAGGCAAGGCAAGGCAAGTTTATTTATATAGCACTTTTCAACGCAGGGTAATTCAAAGTGCTTATAAGATTATTATGATCCGGTAATGGCTCTACAACACCATCCTCTAGTTTACATTTCTTCACTTTGTTTCTTTTTCTTTTCACCTTCCTTCTTTTTGTCTTTTTCGTTTTCCGTCCTCTGGCCCCTTTTCTTTTCATTCGCATTCTGCGTTTGCTTTTAATTTTTCTTCTCCTTTTAATTTGGCTTTTTCTTCGTTTTTCTTTACTTTTTCTTTTCTTTCTGCTAATTGTCATTTGCGATCTTGGCGAGTGGTATGAGATATACTGTTTCTATAAAGGTTATCTATAATACCATCTTTTAAAGAAAGATATTCTTCATATGTCATGTTATCATGGTCCTCTTTTGTCCTAAAGACCTTACATGGATATGATATAGAGGAGAGCTCTTCTTCGGGAACATCCTCTCCTCTACTTTGTAACATCCAGCCATTAAGCCCATATCCGTTATCCTGGTGATAATAAGGGTAGGCTACATCAGACTTGTTTTTTCTCAGATCCATGGCTAGTTTTCAACGGTCGTCCTCAGTTTTATATGATTTGCTGAGTGGGTGGGACTTATTGCGTTGAGTGGGAGGCCTCATCTGTAGAAAGTACTTTGTTTTATTAGATTTCGTAAAGCATCTGACTCTTAATGGCAGTTTGTGATTTTGAGGCTATTTCAGTGAAAACAAGGCTGTTTTGAACATTTGACAGATTTATGCTTAATTCTCTCAGAAAGTTACTGAAAAGATACACTTTTGTATTTAAAAAGCTGAAAAAGTAGATAATGAAGTAGACTTTGTGTCCGTAGATTTAGCTAAGATTCTGACTCTTAATGGCAGTTTGTGATTTTGAGGCTATGTCAGTGAAACAAAAGGCTGTTTTGAACATTTGACAGATGTATGCTTAATTCTCTCAAGAAGGTTACCGAAAGATACACTTTTCTTTTAAAAAAAGCTGACCACTACCATGAAAGTACTCTGTTTGAGGAGATTTCGTTAGGATTCTGACTCTTAATGGCAGTTTGTCATTTTGAGGGTATTTCAGTGAAACAAGGCTGTTTTGAACATTTGACAGATTTATCCTTAAATTCTCTGAGAAATGTACTGAAAAGATACACTTTTGTGTATAAAAGCTGAAAAGTAGATAATGAAGTACTTTGTTTGAGGAGATTTCGGGATTCTGACTCTTAATGGTCCTCTCTAAATTTGATTCAGGGTTTGTTTTAAATGATTTGTGCTTTGTGTGTACAGACACACAGAAAACACTGAAAGACACAACAAGAAGGACTGTAATACACATGTATCAGACACACTCCCCTTGCTATAATGATGACAACAGTTTTTAAATGTAAAAAACCACTTTTTTATTTTTCACACACAAAATCAATAGTTATACTAATTGTAGCATCCCCAGGACCGTCTCCAGCTTAGAATTCCCCATATTACTGGAGATATCGTGATGGAGTTTTTTCACTTCAGTCAAAATATTCACGAGTATGCTGTTTTCGACACAAAGATGCATTACATCTACAAACAGAGCATACAATGAGAGCACATGATACACTTTTGATGTTTGTTTCATTTCTGACGTAATGTTACAGAATGTTTCTGAAAATGAAGATTCCAGGACCACTTTAAATGTTTCGTTTACAATCGTTTCCCAATGACCCGGAATAGTACTGCCAGAACGAACGATATCCAAAATGTCTTCCAGTTTACAAACTTCAGCTATTCTTTTTACACAGGGGTCACTACTCGTTCTGTTTTCAATCGTCCTCATCACCACACTTATTAAAAGGGTATTGACTACATTATGATCAATATATACAGAGCGTTTTGCATAGTAGTTTCCCATTTTTATTTTACTTAAAGAAAAAAGTCAATGTATCGAACAAGTCCCAGGCTTCTTCTCCATCCAACTTCTGGTTATTAGTCTTCTTCTTCACCATACAACCCGATATGGATCTTTTCAAGTCTCTCCTTGAGGTATCTGCATTTTATAAGCTTGTGCAGAACAGCCTCCGAAGCGCGTCCTATCCTCAGTTCATCCTCGCAAATGCCTTTTTCAATAAGACAATCACTGTAACGAAGTTGGCGAGCCAAAGTCTTTTCATTAACGCTTTGTAATTGTTTCTGAAGAAGAAATCGGGCATGTCATTCCGACAATCGTGTTACCTCTGGTCGGGGTTACTGACTCGGCATCCTTTGCATATTTCTTCTCTGTACCGATACAGCACCCTCTCCAGAATATGAAACAATTCCGATTTCACTGTGTCCCTAAACCGAGACTTCTTGACCCGAGGAGTAGCATCAGCAGCAGTAGTACTGCAAGATTCGGGTTTCCCCCATGGTGGTGTTGATGGTGGCCCCGGAGTCTGTTCCTGGCTGCAACTCGTGGGGGGAGTCTTGGCTTTTCTCTGCTCCATGGCTAGTTTACAACAGTCGTCTTAGCGAGGTCCTTCGTTTTAGATGATTTGCTGAGTGGAGGGTGGGGCTTATTGCGTTGAATGGGGGTAGTCAATTATAGAATTGAGAGTTTTTAGAAAAAAGTTCTTTAAGCGTTGTAGCTTGTTCATCTCATCTCCAGCAATAGGTCATCATTTAAGAACAAGTAATAGTTTTGTCAAGATTCTACAGAAAAAAAGTCAAAAAGTATAGTATGTCAGAAATATGGAAAAGTCATTGTGTACAAATAGTATGTTGAAAATCAAAAAAAGAAAAAGAAAACTCAATTCAATACAAATTAATGAATATTTTACCCCTGTTCGAAAGTTTTGCACCCCTTAAAGAAAAACCCCTTCCTTACCAAGTACTTCATATTATACCCTTTGTTAAGTGTTGCGTACATCAAGGTGTATCTTAAAGTATCTTGGTAGCAGAAAATAACTAAAATATGTAAGGTTATCAGAAAAGAAAAAACCTTGTTTAACTGAACAAGTGTTGCATACGCCAAAGTGTGTCTCAAAGTATCTTAGTACCACAAGAAAAAAGAGAAGAAAGCGTTGATGTTAACAAAAACTGGATTGTTCCACTGAAATAATAAATAAATAATTTCAAGAAGTGCTCTTAAAAAGAACAAATGTATTCAGATAAAGTATTTTGTTAGACTATTAAGTCCACGATGGTTACATTTAACCCCTAACCCATTTGTATTATATGTTTGTTTTCCTAATAAAAAGACAGAGTCACCTGAATTAATTTTGTCTCCATACCTTTTATTTTTTACATTTTGTAACAATCTTTAAACATTTGTAGAGAACAAACACTGTGGTTAAAATGAGTGTCTTTATGACGTCTCTCTCACACCGTTGTTTTTTTTCACAAAATTCATTTTTAAACACATCATCTTGATACAGAGATAACACATTTTCGTAAGACAACCCCGACCCTCTTTTTACATAGGTAGAATACACAATGTTTTTCTTTGAGGGGTCCTTAGTTTAAAATGATCTGGTGAGGAGGGTGTGACTTGTTATGTTGAGTGGGAGACGGAGTCCTCTGTAAAGGTGAGATTCTTTTTCACCAGTATAATGTCCATCGATGTCTGACTCTGTTAAAAAAGTTCTTTAAGCTTTGTAGCTTTTTCATCAATCATTTTCAGCCAAGCAGTCAGAGGCACCCGCACAGATGTCTGAAAAACTCTGCATGTAGAGTTAAAATACTCCAAAACAAAATCATCAGAGGGGTCCTTCCCCAGCGTTTCCAAATGGCTTGCACGGTAATACCATCGCCCCGATGGTCCGCTTTTAGTTTCCCAGACGGTGCTTGTCAGGACTCTTCTCACTTCTGGCAGCGGGGAAATAACTGTTTCTTCCTCCACATTGAGGGGCGGCGGTGAAATCTCTTCTTTGGTCTCGCATGCTGTCTGTGTTTCTTTGCTTTTCTTTGCAAATATCTTGTATACCGCTGGTTCCACTATGGTTTCTTGATGCACTACTTCTTCCGATACAGTGGTTGCGTGTAGATCTCTGGAAGACACCAGAGTTAACACAGCCCAATCTGTTGAGGTCAGTGTCGCTTTAACACTGCGGGGTCCATACGTTTCTCCATTCTTCAGATTGTATAAATGCAGTTCATTCCCCATATAGTTGAATACATAACCCCAAACATCGCCATTTTTCAGAGTCCATTCTTCATGAAGTTCTTCGGCTGGAGGCGTCTGAATCCGGCACAGATATTGCATTCGTTTCTTGATTGGCGCTCCGGACTGATGGCTGTACGTTGTCACAGGCGTCTCACTGATTAAACCCATATCTATGCTTCTCTTGGCCATTTTTCTTTTTTTTTAAAGGTGACTTGATGAGTGGAAATGCCTGGCCTGTTATTTAGTTTGAGCGTATTTATTTTCATCTATTTCCATCCCCTTACTGTTAAATGTTGTGGTGAGGAGTGTGGGACATGTTATGTTGAGTAGAGGCGGAGCCCTTGTACAAGCTGGAGGCTTCATGGAGTGAAATGGAGCAGAAAGACATTCTTTATGGGTACAGCAAAATTCTAATATTATCCCTAGTACAACCTCACACAAACTTAATATTGGGTTTCCTTATAGTGGTGTAAAGTAATTATAAAAAGACAAAGATCATGTTTTTTAAAATGTTTTATTATTTCCCCTCTTCAGAGAGACTTTTCTTATAGCTAGTAAAAAGTAATTACACATTAGTTCACAGTCGCTACAATTAAAAAAGAGAATATCCTCAGGTATCACTAATAAAAAACCGAAAAGCCATTTTTTGTCTTTCTCTCTTTTCTCCATTATATTTTTGAAAAACTACATAGTGATTTCTAACAAAATACAACATACAACTAATACATTATACAATATTACGACTTTTTGAGATATTTTCAACACAATATACGTGTAACATTTTTATAGGGCTTCAAATATTTTGCATGTCTGCATAAACACGGTTTCATCTTTTTTGAAACTGTCCGTTTTACAAAAGAGTGAAGAATAATGGCTGTTTTCTGCTTCTTCATCCTCTGAATTTTCCTCCCCCGTCCCTCATCCTTCTCATCTCACAGATAGTGTTCTAAATCTGCATACCTTCCCTGCACTTTTGTGTATAAAAGCTGAAAAAGTAGATAATGAAGTACTTTGTTTTAGTAGATTTCGTTAAGCACCTGACTCTTAATGTCAGTTTGTGATTTTGAGGCTATTTCAGTGAAAACAAGGCTGTTTTGAACATTTGCCAGATTTATGCTTAAATTCTCTGAGAAAGTTACTGAAAAGATACACTTTTGTGTATAAAGGCGGACCACTACCATGAAGTACTCTGTTTGAGGAGATTTCGTTAGGATTCTGACTCTAAAATGGCAAGTTTTTTGATTTAAAGACTTTTTTACAGACACTGCAGATTTATGTGTAAAGATTTCGTTAAGAATCTGTCTCTTAACCCACCATCCCCCGAGAGCCAAAACATACTCAACTCCTGCAGCAGCTCGGGTGTGAACTCCCATACAGAATGTCAGTCACTGCGTACAACTTTTTAGTGACACTCTGCAGATTTGGAAGGAACTGTAAGATACACTTTTTATGTATGCAAAACCTGTCATTTTGGAGAAACCATCTCGAGTGAGCTATAATTTGAAAGTACACAACTGGGGGGGGGGAAATATGCCCCTTCCTTCAGACTTCCTTACAGAGCCCCTCCTCCAACACACATGAACGCTCACATGACCAGAAAGAGGGCACGGGATAAGTTTATGCACAGATCTTTCGGCTGTAGGCGTCTGAACCCCGCACTGCTGCTGCATTCGTTTCTTGACTGGCGCTCCGGACGGATGGCGGTAAGTTGTCACAGGCTGATTAAACCCAATTCGAGGCGTCTCTTGCTATTTTTCTTTTTTGAAAGGTGACTTGGTAAGTGGAAATGACTGTCTTTTTTAATTTAGTTTGAGTGTGTATTTCTATCTTCATCTAATTCCACCCCCACTATCTGCTGGCATCATAGCCATAAGGAAGGGGTGGACAAAAAGGGGGGAGGCTGGGAGGGGGCGGGTAGACAGTCTCACGCATAACTTCAAAGAGACATCTACATTAACATCAAAGGCTTATAACACACCAGTGTGAAATCACACCTGCCTGTTATAACACCTCTCATCAAAGGGCAAACATCAAAGGCTAATTATTCAACTCTGAGGGGCAGGGGCCAGACAACATAACTCCAAAGAGTCTGCCTTAATCAACACATCAAAGAATTAGACAACAAAAGGCACTACACAGGGGGGATTTTCACACCTTCTGATAACACCCATCAAAGGATCTCGAACAATGGGAGGCGGGACTTAGCTCATTAACATACTTGTACCCAATCACATCAAAGGATCTCGCAATGGGGGGCGGGACTTAGCTCATTTGCATAAGTAGGGAGAGGTGTGACCTGTCACACTACCTGTCACTTTTTTGACGAAAGGGGTATCAGTATAACTACTGACAGTGTACAGTGTGTGTTCATGGTGATGAAGGGAGATGTCACCTTGTAAATCAGAGTGGCTCATTGATGTGTCTCTGTATTATAGAGGTTCGGAAAGAGCAGGTTTTAAAGTTTAAACCCCAGGCCGGAAAGGTCAAACCGAGAATTGTGTGTAAACCTCATTGAAATAAATGATACATTATGATATTGGTGTGATCATCAGTACCTGATGATGATGCACTGCTCCTGTGTGGAGGCCTGAGACTGACTGAAAGCAGCGTCAGCTATGGCATACACATGGCTGAAGCATAGAACAACACAGGGTCAAACATTAGGACAGAATAACGTCAGGCAGAGACGTTCCGATGGGTTCAAACTAGGGCTGTCAAACGATTAAAATTTTTAATCAGATTAATCACAGCTTAAAAATTAATTAATCATGATTAATCACCATTCGAACTATGTCCAAAATATGCCATTTATTTACGTATATTGTTGTGGGAATGGAAAGATAAATGAAAGAAGGCGGATATATCAATTTAACATACAGTATCTATGTTTATTATAACATTTTTCTGCATGTCAAAATGAAAGACAACCCACACACCTATCAATCATCAAACCGTGGGGTCTTAATTCATTACGTGTTGATTTCTATCAACGGGGGAGTACTTCAGGAAAGTCGACAAAGGGGGGGGGGCTAGTGGAGTACTTCGTGACCACAGAGTGTGAACGTTGTGATCAGCTGTTTTAGCGCAGTCCTCCAGTGAAGGGGGGAGTCTCCCTCCGCAGCCGGTTGGCGTAGTTTTGGCACAATTCCGTTGTACAGACCGACGTTAACAGCAGCCCTGTCTGTGCACACGGAGACCGACTCTGTCGTCCAGTGATCTAACCGCCTTCTGGAAAAGCTTCACAAGTACGTCGGTACGCAAATGCGCTTTGTGACACAAGTGACGGTACGCATTTCAGATTACGCACATAACCTGCGTACCAGTTATGTGCACCCCTGTACCAGAGCCATATTATTACTATTATATGGCTCTGCCCTGTAATACAGCAAGAGTATTCTGCGTCGGGACTTCCTGCAACAACACCACGCCGTTATCAAAGATGTTCTATTGAGAAGACGATCACTACGTGACAAAAGTTTTCAAAACCGTGGCTACTGAAATCAGTCTTACTAACTGCTGTCTGTGCAATTTACTCCGCGCGAGTTGGCAGACTTTATTTTGCTTACTTTAACATCATTTTTCATGGTGGGGCTAAGCCATTTCTTGGTATGGGTGTAGCCTACCCCAGCCATACCCTGGCGCTGCCACTGGTGGAACGTATGGGGCGGGCCATTCTGCACATGCGTTAAATGCGTTAAATATTTTAACGCAATTAATTAAAAAAATTAATTACCGTCGTTAACGCGATAATTTTGACAGCACTAGTTCAAACCTTTGATGAGAAACATTCTGATAGCTCTAATTGAAATGAAAATGAAACAAAGAAAGTGGATGTGGGAATGGTCTGCTCACGGGGGGTTTCTCTGCTGCTCTTTGCCCTCGTACTTGAGTCTCAGCTCCTCTGTGTAGATGTTAAGGGCCTTGAAGGGGTTAATGGACAGCATCATGTTGCCAATATAAGTCTGGGGAAAAGAAAAGGACATTCGGATAATAAACACTAAAAGCATTATTGTTGTACCGTTTTAGGGCGGGGGGGGGGGGGAAACAGTCTGAAACAGATATGTATCTCTGATTTAATTTGGTTGTTGCTTTTTATGTATTTACAATATCGTATCCCCTCACTAGTTTTTTTGTGCAGATTTCCACTATGTCTCATTGACCTTCTCAGTTGATGGAATTGGTTTGTTTTTTTAGCTCACTTTATTCTGTGTATTTCTAATATATTTAAACTATTATTTTGAAAAACCTCTTTATTCTAAATTTGTTGTTGCAGTATGAAAGTATTTCAGACATATAATATAGCATTAAGCCTTTGAGGTGTTTGAGATCATAGTGTGAGGACAGTAACTCACATAGATACAGTCACGGTGGAACCTCTTCTTCAGATTGAGAAGCACGGAGCTCTCACACACCTCCCTAAGAGACAGGTTCAAACAGTGCATATTTATACTGAAGGAACTGTGTGTGTGTGTGTGTGTGTGTGTGTGTGTGTGTGTGTGTGTGTGTGTGTGTGTGTGCGTGTGCGTGTGCGTGTGCGTGTGCGTGTGCGTGTGCGTGTGCGTGTGTGTGTGTGAGAGGGGAGAAACTCACTCTAGCTGGGACAGGTCCTCCACCTCATCCACCTCTACAGAGGTTTTGCTGCCAGGCATCACCACCTACAAAATGCAGACATGAGAAGCACTGAGGATATAAATATTAAAGCTCACCACGTCCATTTTAACCCTCCCTTCAGTCAGTACCATGAACTTCAGATAACTTCGCCCTTAACTTCTGTCCACAGCCATCTTCTAGTCTGGATCAAATTAAATGCAGTAAATGATCCTTCACCAGAGAGGGTCCTTTATGTTTTAAGAAGTGTTTTGTTTGTTCTGTCTATGGTCCTCTCCACACCTGACTTTTCCACAGCAGGTAACCAATCTTCTCGCAGCAGTTCAGCAGTGATAGCTGATATACTGCAATCGCATAGGTGTGTCTTATGCTCTATTGTATCAGCACAGACCAGGAAATAAATTAACCAGCAATTCTTTTATGTCCTTTTGTCTTCTCTGCACACCGCCTAAAAGTAATGAGGTAGAACTGATATGCTGACATTCTGACCATTAGACATAAAACAACAATTGTTTAACTTTTCTGAATTCAAGGGAATGTTGTTTTTTTACGCAAAATCCTTTTTGTTAGATTCATTTTTTTTCTTTTTTTCCCGCTGTTAACTGGCTGTTTTGGTAAAAAAAAAAGCTCCCAAAGCTATACTAGGGCATTGCTCAAGAGCTGATACTGGGAGTTCCAGGTAAGGGTTGCCGGAAGTGCTGTCAATAAAGATTGGTTAGGCTGATGTATTGTAGTATAACAATAAAAAAGACTACAACAGTTTACAACTAAATGTATATCAATCAGGACAAGCCTTTAGACTGTCCTTTCAATAGATCTTTAAAATGCCCAACTTTACAGAAGAAATAAACATGTTTACAGCCCAATGAGTACAATTCTAATGTCATCTTATTTATGTTAGCACTAATTAGCATGTAGCCTAGCAGGGCTCGTAACTTGGCTTGTTAGCTTTACACATTGTACTACAAACTCTAAGTTGGCTGTTCTTTTTTGTCCGGTGAATACATTTTTAAATAAGGCTGGTAAAGTTTTCCCAATTAATGTTACACAAACTACTGATGCAGGGCTGCCAACATTTGAGTTCAGCTTGGAGTGAGCAGAGGTACAGTGCTATTTTTTAAGTGGGTGGGGGAGGGGTCCTCACAAGATTTTTTTTTTAATATGGATATTTTACAAATCACTCCCCTTTTAAACTGTATTCTTGTTTTACTGTCATAGTATTTCATAACTGTTTTTCATGTATTCTCATAAATGGTGACCAAACCGTTTGAGACCCACTGAGATAACTAGACTAAAGTTAACTATCTAAACAGAGTCCCTTACCTCACTGAGCTGTAGTTATCTCTCGGTCTGACAGGACAGAGCTCTCCCTCTCCTTGTTTTAGAAACAGCTTATAATATCCGTTAGTGCAGCTAGCTAACCAGATGCTAACAACAACAATGCAAATAGTGAGCTTGGTAGAAATATACAGTATGATAGTAAAGTTATTGAAGATGATGCCATATTTATTGAAGATTTACATTATAAATATTCCCCAAAATTATTCAAAAGCATATTCTTCAAAACTCTCTGCTGTAGTATGACACACAGGAGACTATTGATGTGTGTAGTGAGTTTGGTAGAAATATACGGTATAGAAGTGATTGAATATTATTGTATTCTCTTTTTTCGTAGTTGCACTTTGCAGACGGTCCCTGAGCACTCGTTTCTTCTCCGGCTGCAGATAGAGACCAATGTAATGTGACCAGCTCGGAGGACGGCGCGTATTGGCTTTTTAGGATCAAAATGTGATTGTAGTTCGTTGTCAACCTTACCACGGTACTTAGGAGACGTCATTTGTGTCTGAATAACGTTTTGTTCATGAGTTATTGATCCGTGAAATCAGAATCTCCCAATATCGTTCCAATTTTACTGAACTAAGCCAGAAGACCGTCTCATTTCGTAGACCGCTCGGTTTGCTGTTCCTTCACTTTATTTTTATATTTATATACATTTATTTTGGACGAAAGACAAGTGTGGCGTGAGTGCGTTAGATATGGGTTAATTGCGTGACTCTCACGCTCAATTCTTTCGCACACAGTGACGTCACGAGCTACCCACAATGCAACATGTGCCATATATATATATATATATATAAATACGCCATTTTCATGGAGGTGCAAATATCCTGGAAGTGCAAATATAAACAGCTAGCTAACGTAGCCAGGCAGAGCGCACTAGGTTTTTTTTCTGAAGAAATCGCTGCATGTCTTCGGATTACATCTCTGGATTTGAGGGGTGTGCTCTAGGTCGTTACCAGCGTAAACTAGAGCTGTGTGGGTTGTCGGATTGCCCTTACAGACTGCCTGCAGATGTATGGAAAAACGACCCTCGAAAGTGGTCGATTTTGGCTGCATCTACGTCTAATTTCTGGAAACACCAGGTGAATACCCCACTTGTCACAATAATATTATCATGCCATTGCATATATGTGGTATTTTAGAGTTGACTATATATTGATTAAGGCAATAGACTATGATATTCAGTACAGGAAGCTTAGCAACACCTAGACGGTGTACGGCTAAACCCTTGGCCTGCTTGCACCTCGCATAAAACGGCGGATACCGGAAGTACGGTGTCGCCCTCGGCCCAATACCCGTATGTGTGTGAAAGAATGCGTGAGTGTTGGCAGCCCTGACTGATGTATCTATCTAACTAAGCTAGTTTAGCTAGTGCTAGCTACAGTGGGAAGACAAGAGAAGAGCCACCTACCAAAGTCTTACAACGTTCTTTGTTCAAGGTTAACTATTATAAACCCTGGGTTAAGGTTATGAGTTTATATGTCTTTGCTTCAATTACATTTCTGCAAAAAGTGATTCATTGCTGTTTTTAGTAATCCAATGAGTTTACCACGATCAGGACGCTTGCTCTTTAGAATCTGCACAAAGGACTCACTAACAGACGGTAATAACACGTAATGCATTGTCCTAGCAAAAGGCACAAACTGAAACACAGATGTGTCTGAGTGGAAAATGTTTCAGTATAAAACATATTTTGAGATTAGGATTTGACTATTGGGAAGTTCAAGGCTTTATGACTCCAAAAGTGTCAAACTAAAAGAAGAAGCGGAATATGGAAATAAATGACAGAAAGACCCGGGTTTCACAGGTTTTCAGTTAAGTCAGAGTCCAAGCAATATAAACATTGCTACACGTGATGGCTCTTTTTCATAATGCGGTATCAATACCTGTGTGTTGTTCAATCGACTCTCCAGCATGTCCTGGGTGGGGTCCTCTGATTCCCAGGGGCCCCTGCCATTGTGAGCAGGGACGGTCCTGGCCTGGCCCATATCATCATAAACTGTCCACTTGGTTAGCTTCTCCACTGTTTGGTGGGGCAACAGGTTCTCAGCACGCAGCCAATCCTGATCCCACACACAGCAAAGAAAGAAAACTGATCTCAAAAGAGTCTTGAATCACGCAGATTGTACCAAATGTTGTCACACACCCTCTTTTGTTAATTATCTATGACTTGTACAAGTGACATAGTGAGGTTTTATATTCAAAATGTCATAACAGAGTTCTAATGAAAAGCCTACCACCAGAAAAGTGACACGTACCTGAGGGTCCCCACTCATCTGCGGGTTACCTGCCCAGTGCACCTCTGATTGGGCGGTCGTATATATACCACCCTCACCCATCAGCTGGGCCACTTCCCTGTCTGCCTCTTCTTCATACAAGGACCGGACACCTGATATCACTGCACCTGCCTCCCCATTTTGAAATTGAGTGGTGGACCTGGGAATCCCAGCTGCAGCTTCTCTCTCTGGGTCTGGCCCCTTGACCCGAGTCGGACCACCATTGATTGTTCCCCCTGACGAGGACATCTTAGTCAGGTTGATCTTGGAGGGGTCCATTTTTCCTCTTGCAGCCTGTAGCACATTCACTCCATCTTGATTGTCTAGGACTGCTCTCCTGTTTCTATCCTCAGTGTTGGATGATGCCTCCGGTACACCACTGGACCCAGGGCTCCTCTCTGACGCATCTGTACCTGCCAGTAACGCTCCAGGCAAGGTCTTCTTGATGGACTTCAGGAGGCTGAGATCTGGTTTAACAGGGAGCACCAGCCTGGCACCTGGTGTTGTTTTTTTTGGCTGTGATGTAGTGGGTTCCCCTGGTGGTCCAGTGGCACTTGAGGCAGTAGTGGGTCCAGCCGCTGCCTGGGGCACGTTGGCTGTCTTTGCCTTGCCCAGTTTGTTCATCCTGGGGAATACCACCGCGTATTTGGCTTCTACTTCTTTCTCCCCAGCTAGGACCGCATCCTCCCCTCCGTCCCCTGCATTTTCCACGAGGCTGGAACTCTCTTTACCCATTTTGTCCACAGAGGAACTCTTTTTTTTCTGACTGGCCAGGCTGGTTTTACTGGCAACTCTCATGGCCATCCTATGTTTGAAAATATTGCCCTTAGCTTTTCTGGGCCCTTGCTTCTGTTTTATGGTCCGAAAGGATAGCCAGTGGGAAAAACCGATGGCTTTAGTCCAAGCGGAAAGCTTCTTTTTCATGTTTAACCCCCGGGGCATGTTTTTCTGAAGCCAACCAGACATTCGGTGAAGAGTGGTCATACCTTTTCTTCGTGCTATCAAACGTTCCATGGGTCTGCTGGACCCCACATCAATGGCCTCACTCTCTGATGAATCCTCTTCCGGTTTGGATAACATCTTATTTGCTTTATGCTGGAGAGATGACATCTTGACTTTGCCCAAGAGCAAGCTCTGTGGAAGCCCTTTGATGACACGTCCAGCGTCCTGCTGTTCTTCCACCTTCAGAATGTTCTTGAGGTCTTTACCTTTATCTTTGAGAAGCATCATTCGGTTTGGGCCTTTGATGGCTTTGGTCAATGTTGATTCAGCCTCCTCTTCCTCTTCCTCATCTGGGTCAGTTTCTTCAGGAGCATCTTTCTCATGAGTACTTTTTCTTTTACCTTTTGGTGATTCAATCTCCTCCGTTGCAGAACTGGGTTTTTCCTCTTTCTGTGTTTTAGTCTTTTTCTTTTCCTTAGCTTTTTGTTTGGCTTCCTTTTCTAACCTCTTCTTCTCTGCTTTGGCTCTCTGTTTATCCGCCTTCTCCGCCTGCTTATCTGCCTTTGTTTTTTTGTTCATCTTGTTTTTCGGTCCTTGAGCAAGCTTCGAGGGATGTGGAGCCTGTCTACGTCGTCTGCCGCCTTTATCAGACTTATCCTCATGGGTTATCTCGTCTTCCTCGCTCTCATCATGGATAGCCTTCGGACATACTTTAACTTCCTTCTCACTCTCCTCTTCTTCTTCGCTGGATGTGGCCAGTTCACTTGAAATACCTTTGTCCGATTCTTCGGTATCTGTCCGGCCTTTATTTCTTTGAGTATCTAACGCCTCAGCCTCCTCCTCCTCAATGCTGTCCTCACTCCCATGTGTCTCAGATGGCTCTTCGTTACTTCCCTGCTCCTCCTCTTTCTCATCGTTACTAATTTCCTCTTCAGTGACCTCCGCTGAGTCTTCTGTATCACTTTCAGAGTCCTCCTCCTCACTCGCTGACACGTTCCTACTTCTCTTGTTATCAGGCTTAGGGAGGAGTTTCTTGTTGATTCTTCCTTGTATAGTTGCTTTTGGTAAGGGCTTGAGTTTGGTGGTGTTCTTTATGCCCATCTTACTATCTTTGTCATGTTGAGTTTGTGATGTACTTTTTGCAGTTTTGCCATTTCCTAGTGTGCTCCCAACTTGTTCTTTTGGTCCTGTACTTCTTGTTTTACTGTGATCTATTTTATGGCTTCTGTGGCTCTTCACTTCCAATGTCTTGCCGTCTTCTAGAGATGGTAAATCCCCTCTAACTCTTTGTTTCACACTCGGCTCTTTAGAGGGAGAATGTGATGCTTTGGGAACATTCGGTCTCACTTTTTTCTGCTGACTTTCTTTTTTTTCCTTCTGCTTCGTCGCATGTTTTTTACCTTGGGAGTTCACCTGTGACATGCTATCAGTTCTTCAGAGATGAAATGACCTAGCGTACAAACATAATATAAATTGTATTTATTTTGTCATTTCAAGTGTTGAAATCTATCAGCACACTTTGATAAATAAGTGAGCCACTCAATAAAAAGAAAGATTTAGGACTGTAAATTGAGTAACACGTCTGTCAAACTCAGTGAAACCAGGTCCTTGGCTCAATCTATCAGCATCTAGACCAGGTTACACACTTTAAGTCCCTGATCCTCGTTCTGAGGTTAAAGACACCCAGGTCAGACATAGTTTAGCCACTACTGAGATGATAAGCATTCTGACAGTTATTGCCAAGCTAAGTATGAGTGCAACAGTGCATCTCCATCAACATTCATTTAACAATACGACAGCAGCTATGACTCTTTTCCATGCTGGATGATAACGACTCTCCGTTTCCTTTTATCTGCATGTTAAATCTAAACAGCAGTGAAAGGCTATCTGTAGATCCGCCTACATGTAGTTGTATAGCCTGTGCGTCCGGGGGGGAAAGCAGTGAGAGCTCATTTCAGTGTGATATAGCTTACCAGGCTTCTCAGGTGAAACCCAGGCATGGCTGGGGGGCTGCAAAGTGCTCCGGCTTGTCCTCAAGAGCTTGTGTCACTGATACAAACATGCACCCAAGCTCAGGAGCATTGAAGGGAAGTCACACACCAATATCCCACCCATTATACAGAAAAGGCATGCAGCCAAATATGTAATGCACACTCCCAAAAAGTTTGTGCGTGGTTTTTGCATAAACAATGCTCCTGTGGACAAAGGTGAGCTGGCGCGTGAACACACAAGGTGCCTGCTGAATAATACAGCTGTACCTGGTCATACTGCTCTGCTGTCGCTCATGAGGCTGCAGCTGAACACTCCGGAGGAAACGTTACTACCTATTTTTCTATAAAGTGAAGACTTGTTTACCTATTTTGTATACATGCTCTGATAGAATAACTGTATGCTGTTGAAAAAACCCAATAAACAAACTTAAAAAAAAAACTGGTTGTGATCAATCTGCCATGGAAAGTTAAAGGGACCCTATAATGCCTATTTTCAGGTTTCATGTTTTTTTGTGTCTCTACTGTGACTATCTCCATGCTTTAATCAGGGATGCAAACTCATCAGGTATGAAAAAGGTGACAAGGATCCGAGCCCCCCGACCCCACGGAATATCGGCTTTAAAATTAGGAATAACAGATGATTTTAGCAGTCAGAACAACTAAAGCAGCAGGTAATAAGAACAGAAACGCCAAAGAAAAAGTGTGAAATGTGAAAAAGTCACATCTAATATAAATATATATAAAAGCATTTATTTTAATTGTGTAGCAGTGAGTTTAACATTTTGGCAGCACTGTTGAGCATTTTGAAAATGTATTTTCATGCCTCTGTACAAGGCTGAGTCTTTCTATCTTTATAGCCACTGGTGTAAAGTAACTAAGTTCATAAACTCAAGTACTACTTGGGTACAATTTTGAGATACTTGTACTTTATTTAAGTATTTCAATGTTTCTTTTGCTACTTTGTACTTCTAATCCATTACAGTTCAGAGGTACATGGTGTACTTTTACTCCACTACATGTATTTATACCTTTAGTTACTTCACATATGTGGATGAATGATGTGAAATATAATCAAGTGTTAAATCAGACTTTAGTTCCACCTGGAGTAAATCCACAAGCTACCCTGCAGCAGAGCTGTATAATAGAAGAGTTACGACAACGGAAGTCCAAAAGCGGTTATCGTCACGTGGTTCATGTAGACGAGGATCGTTCCCCGGAAGTTCATGGCGGGCAATGTGAATGCATTGATAACAGGAGATAGAACTACGATTTTTGGTAATTATTAGTGAATAAAGGTTTTGATTTGCAATATTTATACAACAAATCGATATGTGTATGTATTTACATCAATATGTTTTAAAAAATAAAATAGAATTTGCTAATATTAAGTGATAATATTAGGATTAGTGTGAACAACTAGTTTACATGTTAGGCTAACAGTGCCTTGGTTAAAGAGCCTGTTGCTGTTTATTTATAGCTTTGCATTCTTTCAAACCAATATTATCTTCTTAAACTTGTATGGTAGTCAGGAGCATCACTTTCTAATGTATATAGATATATTTAGAGGGAGGGGATCTAAAGTAATGCTTTAAAATTCAGATTAGATTAATTTCTACCACTTTCTTAAATTCATGGTAGTTTCAGTAATCCCCTGGTAATTGAGGACACAAGTTATTTAAATGACTAATGTCATCTTTATGGCTTTCAGAAAGGACAGGAGACCGACAGGTGGCTATCAAAGGACTAGCAGCAGCAGCAGCAGCAGCATGATGATGATGATGATGATGTTAAATGTGTTGTTTTAGGAACATCCATTGCAAATACATGGAATTCAATAAACATTGAATAGCATATCATGCAGTTTGTCGGTGCCTTTTCCTCCGTGTTGTCATGGTGTGCTGTGCTGCCTCCTAGTCGCCACCATGGTTTGCTGTGCTGCCTCCTAGTCGCCACCATGGTTTGCTGTGCTGCCCGGGGATGCTCAAATCGCTCCGAGAAAGGAATACAAATGTACGGCTTCCCCACTGACACAGAGCGGAGCAAAAAATGGCTGGCTCAAGTCAGCAGGAGCAATTTCACGACCAACAGCAAAAAAATATGTGATGTAATTATATACAAACACTGCATTTGCACTTTTTCACAAAACGAAAACCACACCATTGGGAAAGCTTAATGTTTTGTTTAATAAAAAAAAACAGGGAAAGGCTTGAAAAACACTGAGAGTTGAGACTCAGGGTGCAGGGTGAGGGTCTCAGTGCAGGTATTCAGGCTCCATTGAATCCCCCTCTGGTTCTTGTGCTGAAAGAGGGAGTAACAGACAGGAGAAAGGGTTATACACACCTATATAGCACACCTATTGCCTTGGGGAGATAAGGTGTGGTCTTTGTTCCCAACTGAAGTTATGGAACTTTATTATTTCTGAGTTTAACAAAGTATGACAAATGGCATCAGTACTAGATGTGATATGAATTTCTATAAAGTTGTCTCACATTCTTGGTCATATTTTATATACAGTATGTAATGAGTATAACATGTCCAGTAAGTATAAAGTGTTGCCTAATACTGTGTATTCAACCACTATGGAATATGTATGTGGGCAGACAAAACGGAGTTGTTCTGTGTGTGAAGTAACCTCAAGTCACTCCGCAGGCACATTTTGATGCAGACCAGTTTGTCAAGACAAAAAAGGGCAAGACTAGGCTGAGAGCAGAGGCTATACCCACCATCTTCGTGCATCGCCCTGTGGTCAAAAAGAGAAGGGCCCCTGTACCACGATTCACCCCGGGACCTGTATCTACAAAGCCCATAGCTCATGATCACAGCTATAGTGTGAAAGGTGACACAGGTATAATAAGTATGAACTCTTAGTAACAAAAGTAATATTTCTTATTTTTAAGTGGTATAATATTTAAATTGTTCGAAAATGTACAGTGTCATGTCTTCTACCTACATTAGTCTCAAAGATTGAGGGAAGAAGGGATGAGGAGACTGAGAGAAAGGAAAGTGAGGGTGAAGAAAGAGAGGACATGGCTAGTGAGGAGAGACAGGGAGGGCGGACACCACCCACTCAGCCAGCAGCCAGTCAGCATACGAGGGAACCAGCAGCCAGTCAGAATACGAGGGAACCAGCAGCCAGTCAGCATACGAGGGAACCAGCAGCCAGTCAGCATACGAGGGAACCAGCAGCCAGTCAGCATACGAAGGAACCAGCAGCCAGTCAGCATACGAGGGAACCAGCAGCCAGTCAGCATACGAGGGAACCAGCTGCCAGTCAGCATACGAGGGAACCAGCAGCCAGTCAGCATACGAGGGAACCAGCAGCCAGTCAGCATACGAGGGAACCAGCAGCCAGTCAGCATACGAGGGAACCAGCAGCCAGTCAGCATACGATGGAACCAGCAGCCAGTCAGCATACGGGGGAACCAGCAGCCAGTCAGCATACGAGGGAACCAGCAGCCAGTCAAACAGATCTATTAAAGGCAAGGCACGGCAAGGCAAGGCAAGGCAAGTTTATTTATAGAGCACTTTTCAACGCAAGGCAATTCAAAGTGCTTTACAAAAAAAAAAAAAAAAAAGACATTAAGCATTAAAAAAAAGAAAAGCTAATCAAATAAACATTAAGAAAAAAATACATGGATAAAAGTTACAGTGCAGTCTAAAATATAAATAGTTCAATTAAACATTACAAGAAAAAGTACATGGATAAAAGTTACAGTGCAGTTTAAGATATGAATAGTTCAAATAAAAGCAGCGACAAAAAGAAAAGTCTTCAGTCTGGATTTAAAAGTAGTAAGAGTTGCAGCGGACCTGCAGGTTTCTGGGAGTTTGTTCCAGATATTTGGAGCATAATAACTGAACGCTGCTTTACCATGTTTAGTTCTGACTCTGGGGACAGAAAGCTGACCAGTCCCTGAAGACCTGAGAGATCTGGATGGTTCATAGTTTAGCAGGAGGTCAGTAATGTATTTTGGGCCTAAACCATTCAGTGCTTTATAAACCAGCAGCAGTATTTTGAAATCTATTCTTTGACACACAGGAAGCCAGTGTAAAGACTTCAGAACAGGAGTGATGTGATCCACTTTCTTAGTGTTAGTGAGGACTCGAGCAGCGGCGTTCTGAATCAGCTGCAGATTTCTAATAGATTTTTTAGTGAGACCTGTGAAGACACCATTGCAGTAGTCGAGTCTACTGAAGATAAAGGCATGGACAAGTTTTTCCAAATCCTGCTGTGACATTAGTCTTTTAATCCTAGATATATTCTTTAGGTGATAGTAGGCTGATTTAGTAACTGTTTTAATGTGACTGTTGAAACTCAGGTCAGAGTCCATGACTACACCTAGATTTCTGGCTTTATCTGTTGGTTTGAACATTGCACACTGAAGCTCAGCGCTAACTTTTAAACGTTCTGCCTTGGCTCCAAAAACCATTACCTCAGTTTTATCTTTGTTTAATTGGAGAAAGTTCTGACACATCCAGTCATTGATTTGTTCAATGCACTTACTCAGTGTTTGAATTGGAGCATAGTCTCCTGGTGAAATTGTTACGTAAATTTGTGTGTCATCTGCATAGCTATGGTAACTTATTTTGTTGTTCTTCATTATCTGAGCCAGTGGTAGCATGTAGATGTTAAAGAGAAGAGGCCCCAAGATGGAGCCTTGAGGAACCCCACATGTCATATTTGTCAACTCAGATGTGGATTTACCGATAGAAACAAAGTTGTTTCTGTCCTTTAAGTAGGATTTAAACCAATTTAGAACTGTTTCCGAAAGTCCCACCCAGTTTTCCAGTCGGTCCAGTAATATGCTGTGGTCAACAGTGTCAAACGCAGCACTGAGATCTAATAATACTAACACTGAAGTTCTGCCACTGTCTGTGTTTAAGTGGATGTCGTTAAAGACCTTTACAAGAGCAGTCTCAGTGCTGTGGTTTGGACGAAAGCCTGACTGGAACACATCGAAACAACCATTTAAATGCAAGAAATTACTCAACTGTTGAAAAACAACTTTTACAATGATCTTACCTAGAAATGGCAGGTTTGATATGGGCCTGTAATTGTTCATTACTGAAGCATCTAGATTATTCTTTTTTAAGAGCGGTTTAATGACTGCAGTTTTCAGGGCCTGTGGAAAAATACCTGAGTGAAGAGATTTGTTTACTATATGAAGTAGGTCTGAGGCCATGCAAGGCAAAACATCTTTGAAAAATCCTGTTGGAATAATATCAAGGCAGCAGGAGGAGGACTTCAGAAGTTGTATAATGTCCTCTAGGTTTTTATCATTAATCTGATGGAATTGTGTCATGATGTCTGAATTGATGTTAAGTGGACACAGAGACAACACATTTGCTGTTCCTGATGCAGAGGCACTGACTGCTTGTCTGATTTTCTGAATTTTGTCAGTGAAAAAGGAGGCAAAATCATTGCACGCCCTGGTGGATAGAAATTCAGAGGCTACTGACACTGGGGGGTTAGTTAGTCTGTCGACGGTAGCAAACAAGGCATGTGCGTTGTTTTTGTTTTTGGTAATGATGTCAGAGAAGAATGATTGTCGTGCGTTTTTCAATTCCAAATTATAAAGGCCAAGTCTCTCTTTATAAATTTCAAAGTGAACCTGGAGATTTGTTTTTCGCCACCTGCGTTCAGCTTTTCGACATTCTCTTTTTTCTGTTTTAACGGTCATGGCCTTTCTCCATGGAGATATTTTCTTCCCAGTCACTTCCTTTACCTTAATTGGAGCAATGGCATCTATAACATTTTTAATTTTTGAATTAAAATGATCTACTAGCTCATTTACTGAGGTGTTAGCAGGGGCAAGTGTGGAAGAAAAATTCTGAGTAAACATTTCCCTAGTATTTTCAGTTAAACATCGCTTTGTGGTTACCTCTTTTTGAACACTTGTGTGAACAGAAATAGAGCTCTCAAAGAAAACACAGGAATGGTCAGACAGTGCAACATCAGTCACCACAACCTTAGAGATATTCAGACCCTTTGAGATAATTAAGTCCAGAGTGTGCCCCTTATTGTGCGTGGGCTCCGTCACATGCTGAGTCAGTCCATAGCTATCAAGAACACAAAACAGTTCTTTAGCCCCTCTGTCCTGGGGGTTGTCAACATGGATGTTAAAATCACCAACAATGACTAGACGGTCAAAGTCAATACACACTATAGACAGCAGTTCAGTAAGGTCATCAGAAAAGCTTGCACAGTATTTGGGTGGTCTATAGATATTTAGGAACAGAGCTCGAGAGGAGCATTTCAGCTAAAGGGCCACATATTCAAAAGAAGCAAAGTTCCCATAAGATGTCTTCCTGCATTGAAGAGAATCATTGAACAGAATAGCAACTCCACCTCCTTTCTTATGCATTCTTTCCTGACTCATAAAACTAAAGTTGGGAGGGGTTGATTCGATAAGAACAGCTGCACTGTTATTTTGTTCAATCCAAGTTTCTGTTAAAAACATAAAATCAAGATTGTGCTCAGTGATAAAATCATTGATTAAAAATGTTTTTCCTGCCAAAGACCTGACATTTAATAAAGCTAGTTTAAGTTCGTTAAACACACTATCAGTCATGTTTTTTGTAACAAGCTGTGGCTGACATGGAATCACTGCTAAATTAGATAAACTCACACAAACGTTTGAGTGCTTCCTGTATCTAAGATCATTCACCGCTCTTAATCTATTACCTATCAACACAGATATCGGCAAAGCTACTGGCAGGCAGGGCCCGGGCATGTCCTGGAGAGAGGTGAGAGTGCCATACGCCCTTGAGCCTGGACCCAGCAGATATCAGTTTGCAGATTGTTTTGGTTTGGATGATTGTGGTAGGCATGGTGATGAAGCCGGGGGAGATGGTGCGCGTCTCTGCTTTGGTGATTTTGGTGGGCGTCGTTGAGGAGCGGGGGTAAAGGACATGCTGCCAGCCCTGCGTATCGCCTTAGTCTGGTCTTTGAAATCCAGGAAGGAATCGGTGCCAGCCCTCTGTATCTCCTTCTTGTGTTCCACGATCTCCAGGAGGGTGGGCGAGGGCGAAAGGGTGAATGGAGTATCCTCAAAGGCGTTGACAGGGGGGGGGGGTGACGGGCAGTGGGGACTCCTCCGTGTGTTTCATAGGTCTCCCATAATCAGAACATTCCTCAGGCGGGTGCAGTGATACTTCTTCAGGGTTTTCTGCGCGATGTGTTGTGTCTATCTCCTGTTTTGATTCCTCTTGCCGCTTGTCCTTGGCAGAGGGAACAGATTGATGACGCAGGCAGTTGAATATGTTAGAGATAAACAATTTCACTCCTGACTTGTTCAGGCAAACTCCATTTGCCTTGAAAAGATGTCTGCGGTCCCAGAAAAAGTTAAAATTGTCAATAAAATGCACAGAATGGTCAGTACAGGCAGGTGAAAGCCAGGTGTTCAGTGCAAACAATCTGCTGAATCTCTCCACTCCTCTTCTGACGGGCGGCAGAGGGCCACTGATGAACACCTCTGCATTTAGAGAGCTGGCAGTTTCCAACAGACATTTAAAGTCTTTTTTCAGCACTTCTGACTCTTGTTTCACAACATCATTTGTTCCAATATGTAGTACCACATTCTTCACAGTCGGATGGTCAGCCCCAATATGCAGGATCTTCTCAGACAAGTCAGAGACCGTATCCTTGGGAAAACAGAGTACTTTGTGTTGTTCTTACTACACAGACCTTTTACATCTCTTACAGCAGAGTCACCCACAATCAGAGTTTCAGGCCCAGTCGTTAGCTTTCCCTCTAGCCTTTTACTTTTGGAGTAGCTATTGGTCCTTACCCTGCTGTGTGAAGAGGACGGGTTATCCAGGTCATCAGAAAGAGATCTCCGGCTCTCGGTCAGCGGAGCGTATCTGTTCTGGATTGGCCCACTTGGTGGTTTAGGAGGATTTTTTTGTAATTCTCCCTTTAGCAGCTGTCCACTGCTGTTTAGGGGTTGAAGAGGCGCTCCTCTTGGGTGATAACAATGCAGGCCAGCCGGTCGCATCACATATTTCAGAGTGTTGGGCTCTGCCCGTTATCCTTCCTCCCAAATCCCATGAAAATGATTTACTCTTAGGCTTTGCACCCAGAGAGTTCCAGGGAGGACCACCACTTGTAGATTTATGACCCGGTACACAGCCCTCCTGTTCCTTGGAATCCTTGTAGCTGCTAACTAGCTGTGAGTTAGCATACCCTTTTCCATTATTTTGCAACACTGGTAAAGTGGTGTCATTCCCACAACATAGTCCATTCACTTCCACGTTAACTTCCAGCCGTTGCATTTTCATTTCCAGCACGGCCATCTTCTGTAGAAGTTTGTGGAAGTCATCTGTAGAGAACGGAGGCATTTTTCTACCAACTAGCTTAAGCTAAATAGCATGCAGTAGCCTACCAGGCTTTAGCTGTTGCTAGGCCACGCTACTGTAAGACTGGGGTCGCCGTAAAAATGTTGAAATATGGCTGAAAATCTCCGTCTATTTACGAAGATGAACTGTCCCAGTGATAGGTTAATGTCCAGGAGCCGCTGCTCGAAGTTTTCAGAGAATAAGAATAGGAAAATCAGCATAAAAAGTAAGCAGAGGCAGGAGCAAGCAGAAAAGCGTCTGCACTGTAAGAAAGATAAGCAAGCAATTAAAAACAATTAAAGAGAAAATTAAAGAGCCAAGAAGGAATCACCAAAAAATCAAAGGCTGCACTAAGAAAAATCAGGAAGGAAAATGCAGCTCTCAAGACAACAATGAAAATTAGGGACAAGAAATATAAGAAAACGTTTTCAAAAGACCAACTTAAGGCATTAGGCAGACTCACCACAAAGGGGACAATTAAGAAGGCTTTAAAAATTCGCTTTGCGTGCGGACCAACGGATTACAAAACTCTGCAGGAATTGAAGATTCCCCTTCCAGGAATAAGGACACTGCAAAGAAGGATGCAATGTGTTAAGTTTGAGCCTGGTGTGTTGACAGAGGTCTTTGATTTCCTAAAATTGAAGGCAGATTGATTGACAGACCTTGAAAGGGAGTGTGTGTTGACCTTGGATGAAATGGCAATCACACCAGTGTGGAGTTAGACATGATTACAGGCAAACTGTACGGTGATGTGACTTTACCAGGTCACACAGGGGTGGCAACACATGCTTGTGTGTTTATGTTGGCTAGAAACACAACACGGTGGAAGCAAGTAGTGGCATATCATTACACTGGCAATTCTACCAATGGAGCAGAGTACAGAGTATTATTGATATAATACAGAGGGCAGCATCCATAGGGCTACATGTGCTTGATGTCACCACCGACATGGGTAGCCCTAACCGAGCCATGTGGAAATCCTTTGGGGTGGACCAAAATAAAACATCGGTGCCACATCCAGCAACACCAGACAGGCAGCTTTATTTCATGCCCGATGTCCCACATCTGGTAAAAATGGAGTAAGAGAGGGACTTGAAAAACCTTGGTGGGTCTCTCTACTCATGTTGTTACAGTTGTCTTGGTTACAGCTCTCAAGTTTTTTTGTTGCCATTTCCACATCTTTAGAAAATATGAAATAAAAAATTGAAGTGAAATCAACCTCTTCTCTGGAGAACAAACTTTGATTTCTCTTGTGAGTTTGCAGTCTTGCAGTTTTGCTCCTCCACCTGTAACATCACTGCCCCTCCACCTGCCATACAGTAGGTTACTAACAAGATTACTTATATAATACAGTGATAGAATACATGTTTAGTATGCTTACTTATATAAAACAGTAGTATTAAACGTACCTTGTGTTTTCACTCTCACTTAAGTCCCTCTTCCTTTGCCATCAATCCAAAATCAGCTGAGCTGCAACATTATACAGACAGGTAATAATCAACAGAATCACAAGGACACAATATGGCTCTGCTAAAAACACTCACTCTTACACGCACCAAAGTTATATTTATCTAATATTTAACTCCCTCCACCCCCGCATACAATCCCGTTTAGAAGCCCCTCTTCTCTAATTCAACAACGTTGGACGAAATGACATTAAGAGAACGGAATTTACAATTAAAAGGCTGTTCAACGTGTTGCTAACTTGCTTCGGTATGCTAGCTTAATCTGTTATCTGTAAACGTTCCCTAAATCTACTAATTTAGGGATAATCCACTGACATCCTTTAATACACATGTTAATTTGAATCAGATGTACTGATAATATCCGCAATATAAATCTTTAAACTTCTTCTTACCTTTAAAAGTCCGTCACGAACGGTCTATTATGCTGCAACTCTACAGCTCTGCTAGCCTTGGGGGGAACGATTGAGAGGCTCCACGATCCGCCATTGCTGTAAAAAAGTGGTCCATTGGAGTGAACGGTACGGAGCCCCTAAAGGGACATGAAAAAAAAAAGTCAGGATAACGGGTTAGTATCTCGTGCGCACGAGAAACGAATCCGTTATCCTGACTTTATTTTTTTTTGAGAAAGTTACCGATGCACCAAGGAGGAAGTGGAACACGAGACAACCATGTCATTGCAGACTGTTATGTTTACGTGGGGAAATGACAGTGCAGACATTATTTGAGATATATATCGTACTTAGACTTCACTTTAAGGACATTTCGGCCAGGGGTGTGTGGTCACTCCAGGAGGCAGCGGGAGGTGTAACTCAGAGAAGTGCAGCACCAGCGCTCAAAGAGCTTTTACGCACCGCCTACACTGTGTTTACCTTCATTGAACAGCTATAAATCATGGGCGGACTGGGACTAAAAATCAGCCCGGGACTCGCACCCAGCCCAGCCCACGTAAACTGTCAACGGGCGGCCCACTTCGGTACCGGCCCAATGGGAATCGTCCCGAACGTCCCGATGGCCAGTCCGCCACTGGCTGTGTGTGTGTGTGTGTGTGTGTGTGTGTGTGTGTGTGTGTGTGTGTGTGTGTGTGTGTGTGTGTGCAGGGGCGGACCTAGCACATTTGGTGCCCTAGGCGAGCTTCACCACTGCGCCCCCCCCCCCCAAAAAATTCAAAACATCTTAACAGTTATACAGTAAAGTAAGGCAAGGCAAGGCAAGGCAAGTTTATTTATATAGCACCTTTCAACACAAGGCAATTCAAAGTGCTTTACAAAAAACGAAAGACATTAAGAAAATGGCATTTAAAATCAATCATTAAAAAGAAAAGATAATAAAAGAAACATTAAAAGATAAAGGTTACAGTGCAGTTTAAGATGTGAATCAATTAAAAGCAGCGACAAAAAGAAAAGTCTTCTTGCTGGATTTAAAAGTAGTCAGAGTTGCAGCGGACCTGCAGGTTTCTGGGAGTTTGTTCCAGATATTTGGAGCATAATAACTAAACGCTGCTTTACCATGTTTAGTTCTGTCTCTGGGGACAGAAAGCTGACCAGTCCCTGAAGACCTGAGAGATCTGGATGGTTCATAATTTAGCAGGAGGTCAGACATGTATTTTGGGCCTAAACCATTCAATGCTTTATAAACCAGCAGCAGTATTTTGAAATCTATTCTTTGACACACAGGAAGGCAAGGCAAGGCAAGGCAAGTTTATTTATATAGCACCTTTCAGCACCAGGCAATTCAAGGTGCTTTACAAAAATGAAAGACATTCAGATAAAGGCATTTAAAAACAGTAAAAGATAATAAAAGAAACATTAAAAGAAAAACAAAAAATGAATGACATTAAGAAAAAATACATGGATAAAAGTTACAGTGCAGTCTAAGATATGAATAGTTCAATTAAAAGCAGCGACAAAAAGAAAAGTCTTCTTGCTGGATTTAAAAGTAGTCAGAGTTGCAGCGGACCTGCAGGTTTCTGGGAGTTTGTTCCAGATATTTGGAGCATAATAACTGAACGCTGCTTCTCCATGTTCAGTTCTGACTCTGGGGACAGAAAGCTGACCAGTCCCTGAAGACCTGAGAGATCTGGATGGTTCATAATTTAGCAGGAGGTCAGAAATGTAATTTGCATAGCTATGGTAACTTATTTTGTTGGAAGCCAGTGTAAAGACTTCAGAACAGGAGTGATGTGATCCACTTTCTTAGTGTTAGTGAGGACTCGAGCAGCGGCGTTCTGAATCAGCTGCAGCTTTCTAATAGATTTTTTAGTGAGACCTGTGAAGACACCATTACAGTAGTCCAGTCTACTGAAGATAAAAGCATGGACAAGTTTTTCCAAATCCTGCTGTGACAGTACTGCACCTTTATTTATTAAAAGCAAGAACAAGAGCTAAGAATAAATGTAAAGTGCACACTAAAGAATTAAAACAAACAACTTAGCTAACAAACAATAATAATAATAACAACAACAATAACAAACAATAAAAGAATGTGCAAATTTGCTTTCAAAGAAAATTAAGAAGAAATGTAAAATATGTTACACATATCAAATAATCAAAATATAATATGCTAAATAAACAAACAAATAAATACAAAACCTTTCACCTTGGCACGTTTCTCTTCTTCTTTTCTTCTGTTTTTATACTGCGCCCCGGGTGGCTTTTGCCTCTTCATAGTTCTCTAACGTTAGTCTTTCTTTCCTCAACGCTTAATTTTATAAACACTTGACCGATACCCATCAATGCACAGCGCTCAAGCATGTTCTGACTGTGAACACCTAAAGCCGAGGCTCTTAGACCGACCGACCGTTTTAGATTGTTGGCTCATTTCCCCTTATGTTAGAATATTGTTTTTGTATGTAAGAATAATGGTTGCAGATATAGAGGGGTAAAAAAAGTAAAAGTAAAAAAAAAAAAAAAAAAATGTTTTGTTTTTTTTTGGGTCCAATTTTTGGCGCCCCCCTCTGGGAGGCGCTCTAGGCAACCATGTAGGAAGCTCCGCCCCTGTGTGTGTGTGTGTGTGTGTGTGTGTGTGTGTGTGTGTGTGTGTGTGTGTGTGTGTGTGTGTGTGTGTGTGTGTGTGTGTGTGTGTGTGAGTGTGAGATAGCTGCGGGGCAGCAGGTACTCTGAGAGTCACGGACATTAATTCATAGATCAAAGCAGACTGGTTTACAGACTCTCCTGTTTTTTGCCAATCCGGTGCTTAAACCAATAGCTCTACACCCCTGGCCGAAATGTCCATACAATTAAGTCTGACTTCAAAATATATCTCAAATAATGTATGCACTGTCATTTCCCCACGTAAACATAAAAGTCTGCAATGAAATGGTTGTCTCGTGTTCCACTTCCTCCTTGGTGCATCGGTAACTTTCTCAAAAAAAAATAAAGTCAGGATAACGGATTCGTTTCTCGTGCGCACGAGAAACGAATCCGTTATCCTGACTTTATCATTCAAACTAGCTGCACCTTTACCAGCTTTGAGAACACTTTCATGATCAATCATTATAAAACATATCATATATATTATTCTGAAATGGACCAATCTGCACAATGACTACTTTTACTGTCGCTACTTTAATACTTTTACTTGAGGAACATTTTTGAATGCAGTACTTTTACTGTAACAGAGTATTCCTACACTCTGGTGCTTCTAGTACAAGACCCGAGTACTTCTACTTTTACTGTCGCTACTTTAACTATATTTTGATGATAATACTTTTGTACTTTTATTTGAGGAACATTTTGATTGCAGGATTGTTCCTACATTCTGGTACTTCTACTTTAACTCAAGTACAAGACCTGGGTACTTCTACTTTTACTCAAGTACAAGATATATACGTATACCACCTCCGTTTAGCCTATGAAAAAAACGAATAGAAAACGAAGGCTAAAGCTAAGGTTAGCAGATAGTGATGCTAGTTTGCTAGTTAAGTTTGCTCAACGATAATATTGCGACAGAAAAACTTTTCAGTGCACATCACGCTCTGCCGCTCCGACAGGGAGCTCTGCTCTGAACACCTGAACGGCCCGTTCTAACAGCTGTTCACCAGCGGTCCAACACAGTGACTCCGGACAACACAGTTAATATTAAGGAACGCACCCGTAGGTAATGTAGCTGCTGAAGCTAGACACTCATCGTGGAGCAGCAGAGCCTTATTATACATCCATGAGCAGAGCCGACAGGCAGGAAGACTCGAGCACACAGCTCGCGCTTCATTATAATATATAAAAAAAGAACACCATGCGTGTCATGATGGCACATAGCAGCTTGCGGCCGCAGATTACCCAAACATATCTTTATTGCCGATCTACATGAATCACACAAACGACCTATTTTGGATTCAAAACGGCGAATTTCGCCGAAAGGTGACAAGTTTGCATCCCTGTTAATGTTTATTTTTCTCTCAGCCCAGTCTGCTCTGATCGGTTAGCTGGCCGGCTCTGTTGTGATTGGTCAACCACTTAGAGGTGTCCTGCCTGTTAGCCTATCACTTACAATGTGTTAGAGTGCTAGCCAATAGAAGCCTGAGTGTTACATAGTGATGTCACTATGTTATAGTAGTAAAACAAAGGAGTCCAATGGAGGCGTTTCAGGCAGGGGAGGGAGTGTGTGTTAGAGAAACTTCCCCTGGAGGGAACATAGGGATTTTAGCCTTTGCAGACCATTTACATACACACAAACCTATAGAACACACTACAGGGGAGGGAGAACTAAGAATAGGGCATAAGTGCTTTCTATTGATTTACTTTAAAAAAAAAAAATTCAAATAAAAATGTACTTCAATACATTGAACACCACCACCACCACCCCCCCCTCCCCCCCTTAGGGTCAGTCTTAGTGTGGGAAGTACAGAGCCTAGCTTAACCCACTGGAAGGGGACAGAGCTGACCATAACACATTACGCTCATTAGCAAAAGTCCAAGATACTTTGGCACCACTTAACATCTTCAGGTTGCTAAAGGATGATGAGTCATGTTGCAGGGTCGTCCTCTCACAGAGCTGCTGTTAGCGGGCAGGTCCTCAGAGGGATCAGGTTGCAGCAAAGCCACCAGGCTCCAGGCAATTAGAGGACAAAGCGCCTCTTTCTATAATGGATGATCAAAACTCTTGGCCGTGCATGTATGACAACTGATCCTCTTTTATCCACCTCTGCTCAATAAGACCAAGATTACAGCTGGGCTTTATGAAAAATGCGTAAATTAAAAACATTTGGGAACATAACCATGTGGGTTGGCTTGGGGATATCATTATTTTCATAGAAACACATATTTTTGCTGTGCAGCAGAGGTGGATGATGTGGGGAAAAGTGGTTACATAATAAAGATAGCCGTGTACTTATAAAATAAAAACAGACGCATTCATTCTTGGGAAAAACATGTAATGATAATAATCCACAAGAAACCTGTAGTGTGAAGTTACAAATAAAAAAAATTAGGGTTCTTAATCAGTTCACTACAAAAATATATTCTAGGCTGATGCTAAATACCCAGCATTCTGAGACACAGTACCAAAATATTTCCTTGTGATCTAAATAGCAGCCAACCCCAGTTACAACAGGCCCACAGGTACAGACTGAGTCACATACATACTGTATATATTAAAACATTTCACTAACATAGCTTACAATGACATTCCTAAATTACATTATTCATTTCTGGCATAAAAAATTGTTTACATAAAAATAATTAAAAACCAAACCCCATAGAAAGCTGTTCCCCCCAAAAAGCTACAGCACTGTGGGCTCCGCACTGTGGACAAGTGCCTACGGCCGGTTAGAAAGGACAGAGTGGACGGGGGCTGTGTCAGCAGTATTCAGGGGACATTAGTCTGTAAGGATGTGACTCATTCATGACTAAGAAACTGAAATAAAACAGCAGTGCGGCTCAATGTACAAAAAAACTTTTCTTTTTTCCAGGGACAAAACATTCCCCTCTGATTAGCATTGAAGCCCATTTTTAGCACAACAAAAAGAGGGTGTAAGGGGGAGTTTAACATGTATGGATTCATACAAAAACAACAGTTGATTCAGAATGAAAGGATATTAGGTCAAATTTAGTCAACAAATAATGAGATTTACTAAAAGAAGTATTTAAAATGTATCAAATACTTCAACATGAAGATATTACTTTTAAAATGAACTCATTGTTGAACTGAGTCTAAAATATGACAGCATCCAGATTTATGACTTCATATAAAAATATTTTGCCAAAAACAATTCCTCAAAGTCATAATTTATCATAGTATCTCGTAATATTGACTTGTAAAGTGTTTTTTAATTAATTGTCATGCCTAACGCATCATCTTTATCTGTATTCTCAGATAAATGGGCTTCCACAGTATAAAATCAGGCACACATCACATAAAACTTGAGCTGTAAAATGAATCAGCATTATTCAGATCCTCCCCCACACTCCTTCCAGCTGTGTGTGCTGAGGGTGGATGAAGGCCGGTGAGACTGCAGCTGATTGGCTGAAGAGAAGGCTGCTGGTGACAGGCTTCAGAGGAAGTGGCTGTGGTCAAAGTCAAAAAGTCACAAAGCTTCAACATCTATGGCAGGCTGGAGGTGGTGGCGTTGACCTTGGTGTGATGGTGGCGTTGGTCACATGTCAGGAATGTGCTCCATGTGGCTTTGGGTTGTGCCCGTGCTGTGAACCGGGGTTACAGCGGGGTCTTTAGGCACAGGCGGTGTCCCCTCCTCCACCCTGTCTGCACCGTGAGTCAGCTCCACTGCCAAAGCTCTCCACCAGGGGCCGTGGAGGAGCTGCTGGGGGGCGGTCAGTCACTGGGCCAGGGGTCAGTAGTGGTTGTGTCAGCCGAGGAGGACTGCAGTCTGCTTCAAACACATCAAGTCAGTTCACTGTGAGGACACAAACACACCATGGTGACTCAAACATGGCCGCCGAGTGTGAGCACACGGGTAAAGAGTTCTCTGCTTCAGGCTCACCTCAGCTGTTGGAGACGTCTTTAAGCGACAGCACTCTTCACATTATTGTCCAGGATCGACCTGTAGCAAACACACCACAGAACCCATCAACACCGCGGTTCCATAGTTACTTTAGTTTCACCTCAACTGATCATTCCTCATTCATGTAAATTACAAATGTACAGCCATGAAAATACGTGTTGCATAATTTTAACTAGGCGTTGAAAAAGTGCCTAATAAGGCGCACACACATGTCACTATTCCAGCCAAGAGTCTGTACTTAACCATGTACAGCACTTGTAACCCTTACATGACTGCAATCACATGACCGTCACTTAATGCTAGAGAAGTATCACTATTCATTAGACGACCATAAGAGGTTGTCTGCTAGATACATGATGTTGCCACGGGGGGGCAGGACAAGCTTTCAAAACCAAATGTACAGAATATAACCTCGAGTGTCAATAATAGAGCAACACTTTTTATATTACACAGCAATGTAACGCATTATTATTATATTGATAAGTGCAGCCTTACACTTAGTTAAAGATTGATAAAAGATCATGTCTCTACTCAAAGTTACATATTTGGGTCATGAGGACAAAGATACAACAAAATACCATGAAAAGAATAAAGGAACATTGCATGATGACTTTTTACTCATATTTCCATTGCTAGTATTTCACATTTTACCGTAAGTTTAAATCTCTTGGTGGGATACATTCTTCAAGCTTTGTTTAACGCATGACACAACTTATCATGTATCACTATAATGACGAGCAAATGTCAGTGAAGTCTTTCCCTATATTAAAAAACGATTTGCTTTAATACAAATGAGAAATAAGCCATGTCTCACACATACGTTTGGTCTCCTTCTAGTGACTTCTGGATCTCCTCAAGTACTTCTGCAAGACAATAACACACACGTGTAACTGAGCAGTGTTCTCAACAGCCCTGTGCACTTGAGGTGAGACCTGTAGCGGCAGACACATTGAGATACAGCTCGCAGCGCTCAGAGGGGGTTACAGGAATCATGCCTGGGATGATGTTTGGTGAACACTGCTGTGGGCGTGTCCGGTGACGGGGAGCAGAAAGCTGAGATACCGGTTAGGAGAGGCGGTTACAGCTCAGTCAGACTTTAAGGGTTCAGATACAGAAGTACACTTCATAAAGTCCTCTGTCTCTCTAGTACTCACTCTCGTCATTCAGCAAAGCATGCTCCATTACACGTTTAGCTGCACTCTCTGGAACACAGGCAGCGGGCAGAACAACGTCAGTACAGTCAGCCACAGACAAGGTGTGTGTGTGAAAACAGACGGACAGCACAAGCACAGAGTTAGACAACATGGAACAACATGAGGCATGTCGTGTTCCCTCAGCCAGAGACACATGCATGGTTCAGAATGATGCTGTGAGGAAGACTGACACTTTACCTGCATCCTCACTGTCCTGTCTGGCGTTTCTAGAGAGACAAAGACATCGACTCAATGGTACTAAAAGACATCTGGAGTTTGCAGAGGGAAATGTGAATCACGGGAAGTGCATACCTATGAGCAGATGAAGCTCCGTCAGGTTGAGGCCTGCGCTGGGTGGAGGAATGAAGAGGAACCTCCACCAGGCAGCGGGGCTCCACCACGCAGCGGGTGGACACGGAGAAGCGCTCAAACTCAGAGGGAGAGATCAGGTAGAAGCCTGAGGGACGAAGACACAGAGATTCAGTGTTCATAAAGATCTTAATGTTTTGAAAGACATTACAGCGAGGAGGCTCTGCATTAGTTCCATTCTTCCAGACACCGAACTGTGTGCGGACAGACAGAGCCATCAGAGACCGACACCATGAACCCACAGCGAACAGAAGTTTATCGGGTTCGCATCAAATCAAAGACAATCGGAGAATTCTGTTTCTAACTGATTATATAAGAAACTTATTTAACCACTTTTATGTCAGTGTGCATTAAAAAAACATAACGTAAATATATTTAATTAGAGCAGCTAAAAAATGATTAGTTTATTTTGCAGTAATGTATGAAAAAAACTAAAAAAGTAGCATGCAGTTGGAAAATGCTTTAGAACTAAATGATTTAAAAAAGCAATGGTTGATTACGCTCGTTCACCATTACATATACAAGCTATAATATTACAGTCATTTTTTTGCATCAATAAAATATATGAAATGTGTCTAAATTCTTTATCAGTATTGTATTTTAAAAATAAATGTAACTCATAGTAATAAACATGAGTTTATGGTGTCTTTACTTTACGGTATGAGCACAACATTATAATGAGTGTATCCAACAAATAAACTAACAGTTCTCTCCAGTTTGAAGCCAGCGTGAGTAAATACTGCGGCCTGTAGTCGAGTCAGTGAACATATACGCGTGTGTGTCTTTACCCTGGCCATGCTTGGTGAACACACAGGAAGCGATGCCGCTGACGTCCTCCCTCCGGACACAGGGGTAATGGACCTGCATCTTCACGTTGGGCAGGGACACCACGTGGACGTCGCCCTGATTGGTCAGAACCACCAGGCCGCTCTCACCGTAGTCCTCTGAGCGGCTGCTGCCGAACCAGGACACGCCCACCCGCCGCACTCTGGAGCCGTCCACAGCCGTCAGCTTCAGCTTCATCTTAGCACTCACCTTTGGCAGCGTGAACATCTGCACGGGAACACCGGCAGATTAACACATGTCCATGTGGACACTTATTCTCCGGAGCATGCTGTTCAGTTGAGATCTGTAACACACTGCATCTTAATGATGTAGTGCTTCCACTATGCAGATTTGATCTAAGATCTCTGTGTGACTTGACTTCACATCGGAGTGCCAGTGTGTGTGTGTGTGTGTGTGTGTGTGTGTGTGTGTGTGTGTGCTATCCTGACCTTGAACTGCTCCTCAGAGATGACCAGCAGGTGGTGTGAGCCCTGCATGTCAGGTGAGCGGGCGAGGTCGTGGGCCACCTCGAGGGGCTCGGGGAGAGGGGCCCCGTGACCGTCCAGCACCACGATGCCAACCACAGGAGCCCGGTGCATCAGCTGGATCTCCTTAGCTGGAAGAAAAGTACAGCTTTACGACCTGAGGACAGAGGAGACGGCCTTCTTCCCAAACATCAGAGCTGCTGCTCACCCGGCTGTGCCGTGACCGGCTCCTCCGCTCTGTGCTCTACGGGAGGGAGGCGGAGCATGTACGCAAACACACAGCCACCATTGGTCCCTGCCCATAGGGAGGGAGTGTTGTGTGAACCTAGAAGAAGATACAGAGGCATGTGAGAGGCGCAGTGCAGTACATGTACTTGTAGTATATATGTATAGGTGGTGTTACTCACTGTCTGAGAGGAAGGTGTCTGCGAAGTAGATGGTCCGTACGAGGCCGGTGAACGAGTCGTCTGAGGAGCGGGCCTCGATCTTCCTCTGGACAGGAGCCAGCTCCATCTCTGCCAGCTCAGCCTCCAGACGGGCGTTGGCATCCTGGAGCTGCTCAGAGAGGAGACGGAGAGGAGAGAAGATGTGAGGGGGCGAGTCCTGCTTCTGTCGGCTGACAGCGACCAGAGCAGCAGAGCGCTAGCTACCTTGTTAGAGTGGGTGACGTGATGTTTCCTTAGCGACACTCTGCTGCGTCTGATTCTCCTGAAGGACTGTCGGAGGGACTTCTTTATGCTCTTCACCCGGGACAGAGGACCCTCCATGGCCAGCTGGTCACTGGGATTCAGGGTGCACCTACAATGAGACAACACTGTGTTGGCACATACATGTTGATGTACACATTTCTTTTATGATGTGTGGGGCTTTCAAGTGCATGGCAGGAAGCACTTGAAGCCCCAATGAAGCCCCAATACACCCCACATCAATCAATCAATGTTTATTTATAGCCCAATATCACAAATGTTACATTTGTCTCAGTGTCTTCACAGTGTGTACAGAATATCAGTATGACAATACGACACCCTCTGTCCCTCTGTCCTTAGACCCTCTGTCCTCAGACCCTCTGTCCTCAGACCCTCTGTCCTCAGACCCTCTGTCCTCAGACCCTCTGTCCTTAGACCCTCTGTCCTTAGACCCTCTGTCCTCAGACCCTCTGTCCTTAGACCCTCTGTCCTTAGACCCTCACATCGTACAAGGAAACACTTCCAGAGAAAACCCACAGTTTAAGGGAACATGGAGAAACCTCAGGGAGAGCAGCAGAGGAGGGATCCCTCTCCCAGGACGGACAGACGTGCAATAGATGCCGTGTGTAAATTGAAAAGATAATACATTTGCAACATAGGTAGTCCAGATGTTTGGAAATGCATCCACATCGATGCTTTCTTGAGCGAGAAAGAAAAACCCTGTACCAATTATTTAGTGGGTATATCTCCATCTGCTCCAACCATCTTCTGTGTACGTAGATGCTGCGTTTGCAAACACAAAATGATGATTCATAGCTAACATAATGATCAACACACTGGTGGCTCTGCCCACATGTGTGATACAACCACATGCACTAGAATGTCAAACTGCAGAGAAGCAGAGTAAAGACTCGGAGTATTTAACTTGTGCAACAAAGAAAGAATGCACGTATTTATGTCAATATATAAAGCGTTATTTATCTCTGTCTCGCTTCTAAGCAGTGCCGTATGTTGACCTAGTGTAATGCAAGTCCTTTGCATGTGATAGAACATGAGATATGCAGCTCCTACAAACAGAGAATCCCTAAAGGGTGTAGACCTAATCCTAAATCCATCTTCAGATCTTACTGTGCATCGTCTTACTTAATGAGGACGTTGTTCTTCTGTTGGTAGTCGTACAGACCAAAGCCGTGGCTGGTTCCAAACGCTACCAGCTTCCACTCCGAGTGCAGGGTGAGGGCGGTGACCACAGCAGGGGGCTGACACTGCACCAGAGCAAAGGGCTGGAAGCCTGGAGGGAACAGAACAGGCTCCTCCCGCACATCCAGCTGCGTGTGGCCCTAAAGCACAGCAACAAACACACATGGGAACACGGGATGTAACCGGAGAGAAAGGCAGCGCTCCAAGCCCGCACGGCGCTACAGCTCTCAGGGCGTGCCGGGCGAAGGGTTACATCGGCATAGTAAGAAGCAATGTATTGGTTGTGGCAGTACACTGAAATGTACCTTCCAGCGGAAGCCCTCCTGGCCCTGCAGCAGGTCCACCACTTTAGCCTCCACCGTCTGCTCCGCTGCCTCGTCATTCAGCTCCAGCATCAGGATCTGGGCGCAGACAGTGGAACACAAGGGATGAAGCACACACTCCTTCAAAGCTCATATCCAAACAAGGTGTCTGAAAGAAACCAACTCCCATTCTGGCAGCTACGCCCTCACCCTATAACCCCGCCTTACATGTCTGTGCATTGTGTAGATGCTAAGGGTTAGTAATGTGAACAATAAATAGCAAGCTATGCAATCATAGCAAGTGTATCTGACTGAGCTCTAAACCCCAAACAGAGGAACCATCAAGTTCCCTGGATACTTCATCAGATGCTATTAGAATGTGCATACGTTCTTCTTTGTTCCTTTTAGAGACATCTTAAATATGTATTGATGGTAAAGGAATTATCCTTCAAATACAAAGGAGGGGAATCATCACTGAAAGCCCCTCATTAGAGACGTCCGTGTCATCGACTCAGTCATTACGGAGGTCACAGCACGGTGTCATGTCCCCTCGAGGCAAGGAGCCCTTCAAGCTGAGCACGAGTTCATGCAGAGTGCCACTGGAGGGGAGGAAGCGATCTGAAGCTCAGCAGTGCTCTCACCTGGCCCGCAGTGCCAGCCACAGTCAGGTAACCACTGTATTTACAAAGATGGATCTTCTGCACGCCGAGCCTCGGGTCGTCGCTGTACGGGTCAAAGCAGCCGACCTGGACAAAAGAGAAACACTAGAAGTAAGACAGCAGCTCGGTTTGTACTGGTATACAAGCAGAGAGATCCTGACTTTAAGACTCAAGCACGAGCCAAGCTACTCTCTGCAAGCCATCCTGGATCCTTCTTTTCCCAGGACGCAATCTAATGAATAATAGACACCAGCACATTAGCAGCTACAGTTCAAGGGTGTTACTCATTGTTTTAAATGTCAAATACGATTCATAGACAGACAATAAAGCGTGGCACATTTAGTAGCTTTTACACTGTAATGTGATTGGGACAGTGCATCGACAATATCCTTCTTTATCTGAAACGGTAGATTGACATCGACATCACATGACACGTCACCTGTTGGACGCTTTCATCCAGAGCGACTCACACACTCAGCACTGTGGGGTGAAGTGTCTCAGGGACACAACGACATGCTGACTGCAGTGGGGTTTGAACCTGTGTTCCCCTGATCCCAACGCACTAACCCACTGCACCACACGCCTCCCAATAATATCCATATATCAAATTGTGTTTGAAAGCTCCAGGGAAGCTTTTTAAGAAGACACTTTTTAATCAAACCATTTTAAGTTTGTGTAAGGTTGCCACAGTGCATTCTAACGTGTATCCACACACACACACACACACACACACACACACACACACACACACACACACACACACACACACACACACACACACACACACACACACACACACACACACACACACACACACACACACACACACACACACACACACACCTTTCTGAAGGGCGGCCACTCTCCCTCACTGCCCTGGTTCATGTTGTCATTGGGGTCAGCGTCTGTGTGGAACACTCCGGCGGTGCTCAACTTATACATGGGGCACAGACAGACACCTGATGCATCCCAGAAACGCACCGTCCCGTCCTCGTGCCTGCACACACAGAGAAGACCACATCGTTACATCTGTGACCGGGACATTGCAACGTTATTTCCTCCAGAGTGCAGCACTGACCCTGTGAGCAGCAGGTCTCTCTGTGGGGGGTCGGGGGCCAGATTCTGGCCTCCTGTGATTGGCCACGGCTGCATGGAGAGGGGAAATGAAAGTTTAGCAATAATACCAACCTGTTCGCCCACAAGTGAAGGAATGTGTCGTATTCAGGATACGGCAGACTGTGTATATTACACAGCTTTAGGGTTTGAGGGATTGTTACGTGCATGTGTCTCTGAGCAGAGCAACATTCATATAGCTGTGGGGCTGTAGGGTTAGCATTGGTTTTTCTACAAGATTTGTTTCTCATATTCGTTTTAAAAATCAAAAATGAGGTTCCTTGTGATTAGAAGGCGTACCTTTTTAGAGTAGTGTGTGCTCTGCAGGTCTCCCGCAGCGAGGACCCTCTCCCACAGTTTGAGGGGGATGGCGGAGACGTGGTGGGAGCAGGTGATGGCTGAGCTGTGGAGGGGCACCAGGTACGGGGTCTGGATGACCGGCCAGCCCTCTGTCAGCAGGTCGATCACTACCAGCTCCTCCTCCACCAGCACCACCAGCGCACTGGGCTCTCCTGCAGGGGCAATGGTGGCAGTTAGATACCAGGTCCACTGTACACTAGACTTTTCTCTACAGTGCTGTGACACCAACACTTTCTGGGGTTGTAAACATCTCTTGCAAAAACTGAAACAAAAACCCACTTTTGAATGACTTGAAATACATCTGTGTTAACATTAAGCAATGTAAACTAAATCGGATTCTGCTGTACAGAAGCAGGGGGTTCATTTTCCGTTTGCCACACGTCAGTTGCTGGTGTTGTTGTGTGCTGCCTGCCTGTGTGTGTGTCCTGCCTGTGTGTGTTGCCTGCCTGTGTGTGTTGCCTGCCTGTGTGTGTCCTGCCTGCGTGCTGCCTGCCTGCGTGCTGCCTGCCTGTGTGTGTTGCCTGCCTGTGTGTGTTGCCTGCCTGTGTGTGTTGCCTGCCTGTGTGTGTCCTGCCTGCGTGCTGCCTGCCTGCGTGCTGCCTGCCTGCCTGCGTGCTGCCTGCCTGCCTGCGTGCTGCCTGCGTGCTGCCTGCCTGCCTGCGTGCTGCCTGCCTGCCTGCGTGCTGCCTGCGTGCTGCCTGCCTGCCTGCGTGCTGCCTGCCTGCGTGCTGCCTGCCTGTGTGTGTGTTGCCTGCGTGTGTGCGTGCTGCCTGCGTGCTGCCTGCCTGTGTGCTGCCTGCCTGTGTGTGTGCTGCCTGTGTGTGTGTTGCCTGCCTGTGTGTGTTGCCTGCCTGTGTGTGTCCTGCCTGTGTGTTGCCTGCCTGCGTGCTGCCTGCCTGCGTGCGTGCTGCCTGCCTGCGTGCTGCCTGCCTGTGTGCTGCCTGTGTGTGCGTGCTGCCTGCCTGCGTGTGTGCTGCCTGCCTGCGTGTGTGCTGCCTGCCTGTGTGTGTGCTGCCTGTGTGTGTGCGTGCTGCCTGCCTGCGTGTGTGCTGCCTGCGTGTGTGCTGCCTGCCTGTGTGCTGCCTGCCTGTGTGCTGCCTGCCTGCGTGTGTGCTGCCTGCCTGTGTGTGCTGCCTGCGTGTGTGCTGCCTGCCTGCGTGTGTGCTGCCTGCCTGTGTGTGTGCTGCCTGCCTGTGTGTGTGCTGCCTGCCTGTGTGCTGCCGTCCGTCTCTGATGGCGAAGAAGTCGATGATCCTGGAGGTGAAGTCCAGAGCCACGTGTGTTTTGCCGTGGATCACTGTGATGCAGTGTCTGTCCCCGTAGCTGGCCCTGGGCATACCCCCGCTGAAGAGGAGGAACGGAGGCCTACACACACACACACACACACACACACACACACACACACACACACACACACACACACACACACACACACACACACACACACACACACACACACACACACACACACACACACACACACACACACACACACACACACACACACACACACACACACACACACACACACACACACACACACACACACACACACACACACACACACACACACACACACACACACACACACACACACACACACACACACACACACACACACACACACACACACACACACACACACACACACACACACACACACACACACACACACACACACACACACACACACACACACACACACACACACACACACACACAGCGAGGATGTCAGAACCACTTTCACTGAGGGAGGGCTACACCTGTCACACACACACCTCTCTGGTGTGCAAAGTCCACTCACCCTTCTTCTGTAGGCAGCTGAATTATCTTTGAAATGGCCTTGCATGGGAAGTGTCCTGCAGTGATAAATACAAGCCACCATTAGCTTATTACAGTAAAGAGAACGCTACAAAGAACACGTCTTTATCCTCACCATAGGGAATGTCTGACTTCTCCTCCTCCTCGTTCACGTCCACGCCACTCACCATCCACCGACAGTAACTTCCATCACTGTGTGAACTGAGAAGGTAGTCCCCATCCTCTGTCCACCACACACTCTCCAGTTGCTATAGAACATACACAAGACAAATAGCAACATTAAGCATGCTGGTTAGGACGCTGGGTAATACACAGCGTCACACTGAGCGGCAGGTACCTGTGTTGCGGGGATGTGCTGGACGGCACTCTGTTTCTCCAGATCCCAGATGACCATGAGACCTCGTCCGTAGCCAATAACAACCTGGTTTGGGTTGACCGGGTTCTCCTGTAAGGCCTCTACGTGTTCTAGATTCCTGCGGCCGATGTAGTCGTCCGGTACACTGGAGGAGGTCAGAGCAAGAGGACAATAAGTGAGAGGAAGGAGACGACAAGAAGAAGGCCTTGTTACAGATCTGAGGGACTGAAGGTCAGTACACACAGAGGTGGATTGTCTAATGTGTATGTAGCAGAGTTTAAGTCTGAACGATCAATACACATTTACGCAATTTATGTTTCCATTTGAAATTCAGTCAACTGCTGTGCACTTCCACAGAAAAAAGAAAAGGAATATATGAAAAGGCAAAATACAGAGTATTAAACTTGTGTTTTACAAGTCAGACGGTGTAAAGTCAGGGAGAGAGCATTGCATAAACATGCCGTTAAAAAGGCACCCACACATCTGATGGTTGACTTGTATCTGCAGCAGTTTGTCTTGTTCACTAGTTCCTCTCAACATGTGCAAGCTGCCAGAAAGGCTTCACAAAGGCCCAGACTCCCTGGGCTCCATTTCAACAAGCTAAGAGCCAGACCATTCTTTCCAATGGAGAGAGCTGCTCTGTGAGCCACAACATACCCAACTCTACAGCAGCTCTTTAAGCCGAAGAGATGTAGGAGCCCAGCAGCAGCCATAGAAATATATATATATATATATATATATATATATGCCACACTTAACTTATTAGTGCGCACAGGATATATAATTCGTTACCTCAATTGAATTAAACTGTTTCCATCTTTTCATTATTTGTCGCTCAGGATAATTGTATATAGAGAGTAGGCACAGCACACCGAGCTGCAGCCTCAGTGATTCCAGGCACGGACACAAACCCAGTAAATACCACGAAACAGGAAGGGTTAGGTTTATTTGGGGAAATGCGTATATTTGATTAATTAATTATTCTTCTGAACAGGCAGGCCATCACTTATAGCTACTCGCTCAGGTATTGTTCCCTCATGACTGTCTATTCTTGACAGTATTTTTCATAAACACCAACAGTTTCAGAATCCTGTAGAGAATTTTCTTCAAAAGAAACGTAGTTGTCTGGGGCTTAGTTTGTACAAACAATATCCATCACATTGTTCATCACAGCAACACAACTACCTGCAGGGTTTCCCACACAAACTATACTTGGGCGGGCCGCCCAGGTATAGTAACGGCAGTGGCGAGCCGTCAGGGCCCTCTCGGCCCTCTGTGAGGGCCTAAGATATTCTAAAAAATTATATTTTAAAACATTAAAAAAATTACTTTTTTCCATCTTTTTTTTAATATTTTGTTGTTGTTAAATTTTTCATTAGTTTTACCAAAATAACTTGATTTAATTGTATTTAAAATAATATTTCCAAAGAAATAAATCCTTCGAATCTGCCTGTTCAGTTTCGGTTGGAATGTGAAGGGTTAAATGCCGTCTCTGCGAGTTACTGTGAAGACGGGAGAGCTCGTTGGTCCCTCTCTACATTCACAGAGGGCCAGCTATAGTAACTCAACGAGAGAGTAATCTCAAATGACAGTACGATTGACCAATCATATCTTCCCTCTAAATGGGCGGGCTTTATTTTCGCGGGCTTTATGACAAGTTCCGCCCGCTGTGAGGTCTATGCAAGTGGTGCAGTGACGCGTCCTAAAACCTGGAAGTAAGCTGCGCTCGGAAAAGCTTAACAATTGGTTGTGCACAAGAACTTCTGGTTTTTCAGTATAAAACAGCATTTAAACTGACGGTATGTTTAAGGTACTTTATGCCATCAAAACATTGATTTTAATTTCTAACAGTGGGTAATAGATTTAGATTTAAACTTTGGGGCTGTACCTGTACCTGTACCTGTACCTGTACCTGTACGCTCTGCCATCGCGCGACGGGTCTGCTCACAAGCGACCAACAGAAAGGTTGATGTTGATGTTGTTGTTGTTGTTGTTGTAACCTTTATGATAATGTGTGATAAAGGCTGGACATGATGTGCAGTGCATTGTGGGTGCTGACCTGCTGGCGACCTGGTCCAGACTGATGTTCCTCTCCTCCAGCTCTCTGAAGCCGGGCACCTCCACTATGAACACGTGTCCTCCCTCTGTGCCCAGCAGCAGCAGCTCTCCAGAGGAGTGAGCCAGCACTGCCGTCACTCTGGTCACACTGGGGGGGGCACTGAGGAGGAGGAGGAGGAGGAGGAGGAGGAGGAGGAGGAAAAGAAGAAGAAGAAGAGGAGGAGGAGTCACTTTAATGAATCAAGGACAGCTGCAGTTTGTATAATGCAGAGTTCTTTTCATTGTACAGTATATCAAGCTGCAGAATATTCTATGGGCTGGTTTATCAAATCTCAGAGAAGTCGAAAGTAGAGCCATGTATAAGCTCCCCCACCCAGAGGTGAGGTGGAGTATTCATATAGCTTGTTTGAGAAAGAAAGAAAATGCATAACATCGGATTGATATTTATTATTAAAACTGTTGCATCACCTAATTGTTAAATGATATAGAATGTATCATTTGGGGAGCTGTGCCGTTAGTTGTTAGTATGCCTTTTTTAACAAATCATTTCAAGAGTTTAAAATCTCCATGAACTAAATCAATGATTACATAAACTGATAACAACTCTTACTACAGTATACAGTGGTTGCTACTGTAGCCATGTGGCTTGTGTTGTTCAGCCAGCTTCACTCTGACAAGTACCTGTCGAGGAATGGATTGGGAAAGTGTGTGTGTGTGTGTTACCCAGGAGGTCCAGTGAGAGTGAAGCGTCCTATCTCCAGGAGTTCAGAGAGTCCTGTGTGAGCTTTCAACGTCCACATGTGCAGACTGTTGTCATCCAGCAGCGTCACCAGCTCAACCTGCACACAAGCAGCCATCAATCACCACTGCCTGACAAACTGTGGAGAAGGCCTTCTTACTAAAGCTTAGCAATGAGTTCAGGAAGGCAGAGTGCGCTTTAATATCTGGTTATTTACAAGCACAATATTCAACACACATCTTACTCATCAGGGCAGCCCTATAAAGCAGCGTACTAACAGAGATGCATAGTATAACTATATCAGAGTATACAACTGTTCAAAATGTGTTCTTTGGTTTACCTGGTGGGGCAGGAAGTGCACCTGTGTGACAGCAGCGTTCTCATCATGCAGACCCATGAACTCTACACCTGGAGCTCCATACCTGAGCACTGGTTAAGGACACACTGCAGATATGATGACTCGGTGCTCTTGGTGCTACAGGGACAACGGGAAGTTAGAACCAGAGCACTGGCTTCGCAGAGCATTCAAATGGTGACCCTGGATAACTGCTGCTGACGTCAAGTGGTTCACAGCAAGTGGAATATACACAATATGAATCCACTGCATAAGAGAAGAACCTGGAGAGGGGAGAAACACAATAAGCCATATACAGTTTGAACAACTAAGTGAATAGTGAGCCTTTCTGAATCAGGTTGGTATTCTCAATCATATGTTTTAATAACACTTTCCCAGTTCCAATCTCTCACCTGCTTCTATGATATTGCCCAGCTCGCTACCCACACAGCAAAGTGCTTTTTCATATGATAGGTTGATTGGATACAATTAACTAACCTCCGAGTTAAAGATGAGGTCATTTAAAAATATTTGTACATTTTACAGGAATAGAAAAATAAAAAAGGAGATTTTGTTGACCGTCTTTGAAAAAAAAAAAAGACCAATACTAACAACCGAGTCATTGTTTATCTGCCCCTGACCTCGGTGTGGAGGTCCCTCACTGTGGAGGCATCACATCAGCAAATTATGTGTCCTTCATGAGGACCTTCAACAGGAGCTGCTCTGTTCTCCGGCTCAGTACCCAGCACTTTCAGAAATGTCATTCAAACATTTCCCTTCATCTGTGCCCACAGTCTGCTGCATTGTGTGGATGGATGATCATTATGAGGAGGTCACGCGGTTATCCAAACCAGTGTGTGTCTCCGTGTGAATGGGAGAGTGCACCGAGTGGCTCCGCTGCGCTGTCAGCGAGCTGAACTGTGTGAAAGGCCACACAGACGCCACAGTGTGAGTGGCAGGCGCATTGAGCAACAGCGTGGGAAAATGAAACACCTGAAGCAGGTACAACCGCAGACATGGATTTAGCAGCGTCACAGCCAATCATTAGCAAGGCCTGCCTCAAGTTCAAACATGACGCTCACAGTATTTACACTCAGGCAGTGAAGGATACAGTTTGATGGCCCCGGAGCGGGTACCGATGGCCAGCAGCTGCAGGGAGGGACTGTAGCCCAGGGCGCTGGGCTGGTGGGGGAATCCATGCTCCACCGTCTGAGGGGAGAGAGGGGACACACGGGGTGAGTCTGAGCGGTGGCAGCAGAGACAATGTCAGGCAGGATAGAGAGGGAAGATAACAGGAACATGAACCCTGCTGTCACTTCCCCCGACAGGACGGTGACATGCACAGTATTGTTCAGGTGATGCAGCTGTGCTCCACTTCTCCTTTAGTTCACGTGTTGAATAATCAAGCAGGAGGAACATAATTCATCCTAACACCACAATCAGTCCATTTTGGAACATCAATCATGCTTTGTGGAAACCAGCATTAATCACCACCATGCATTGCAACTTGCACGGTTTTAGAATAGAAGACTTGGGAGGGATGAACCCCTCCTTAATGGTCACAAGTGCAGAGCACACAGCAACATTTGCTCTCTGCTTTTAACCCATCCTACCACCAGGAGCCTACCGGTACCTTGGGCACCACGGCAGGACAGGAGGTGAACTGGGACCTCTCCAAGTAGCAGTCCCTACAGCTCCCAGTCCAAGCCCCTACTGACTGAGCCACTTCTACACTGTAACTATGACAATAAAACCTTTGAATCTTGACTCTCTTAAATTTGACACAGTTAGCGATAAATGACTGAAGACAAACTGTTAATCCCCTGTTGATGTATACATTAAATTGATCCAGCAGTCTTGATTCATAACAAACTTTCATGGCACTACAACGATGCCAAATATACGACCATTAAACACATTTATAGAACTTATTACTAAATGATCATTAATTCCTCACCTGTACCTAAAGCAGTGATTTTGCAGCAATCAGTAAAGTCTGATAAGTAATCAATGATTTAGCTTAAAGCACTCCAATTCAAACTTTACAACGTGCTTCACAATGAAGGCTACAATTTAAAATAACACACTGAAAAATAAATAATGGCATCAGTGCATAAAAAATTATGAACCCAAATAAAATTCAAAAATAGATTTCTGGCAGGCAAAGCAATCCTTTAACAACTAGTGAATTTAGCTTACATTTAAAATAAGAATTCATCTTTTTAACCTCCCCAACTTTTAATATTGCCCCTTAAGTGTATATAATCAGTGGCGACTGGTCATTAGGGGCACAGCCCCACCTAGTGTCTGCAGAAAGTATAATGATTAAATAATGATTACAACAAAATGCAAAAAATATATATAAAATATATTTTAAGATCATGTTTAATCATCGGATTCGTCTGTACATTGATGTTTTAGTCTGTGCTCTTCTCATTAGTGTCTACAGTGTGCCTATTGAGCTGTTTAGAGCCATGTGGGACAAAACCTGATCCTGCCCCTCCCTCTGACTGTCTAAGTGAACGGTGACTGTAAAAACTACACTGCGCATGCTCAAGAGTATTTTCCTATTTAATGTGTGTGGCAAAAAATAATGACCATAGGGGCAAAGTGCTGCCATCCCCACCATACGTCATCTCACATCATTCAGAGCTGATTGGCTGTAAGTACGTGTGCCGCGAAAAGTGTGGTGTGTGAAGAGGAGGAGAGAGAGCTGCAGTGAGGCGTCCTAAAACCAGGAAGTAAGCTGCGCATGGCTTCCCTTGACAAAAAAGCAACGAGATTTCTCCATAGGATTTTAGAAAATAGCTCAAAATAAGATCTGTGGGAAACGTAGCTGTTAGATAAATGTACGTTTTGTTCAGCCCGGATAATATCCACATGTCTACCCTACTTTGATCATTTTCGAATCATAAATCTATCGATTAGATTAGATTTATGATAGACTTTTGAAACTACAAGAAGATAAGGAGGACTTTTACAAAAAAGTAATAGAGATGTTTGTCCAGAAGGATAGGCAAATGGACTTCATCTTCAAGTCAAGGTAAGACTGCAATTTTATTGAAAATGGGATCTTACTAAGAGAGAACAATTCAATATTTATAGGATAAAATTACATTAGTTGGGTATCCTTCTGTTGAACTGTCTGTTTAAAATTAATTGAAGCATCAGACTAAAGAGGCTTTTGAAAATAATATTATATTTTGATTTAGGTCAAAATATAATATTTGTAAACCTGAAGAGTCAGTGCCAGAGCCTCAGCAGCCATGAACCTCACTGCAGAAGCTTATAGACATCTAAGTTTTTTGTGCCCCACCACTTTTGTACATAAAGAAACGCCACTGTATATAATGTATCGTTTATATTTCTGGCCCCTGATGTTAGTGGCAGTGTGTAACTCGCCTTTTGCGTGTGCTGAGAGGATGCATAGGATGACCTGAATGGTTTATATTGAGCTTGTTTTTTCTCATTTTTTCCTCATTCAGAAAGGAAAAAATGTGCTCATGTAACCGTATTCTCTCACTCATTTATTTAACAGGCCAAAGTATGTGTGTAGTTGTGAACAAGCTATATGTAGACACACATACATAAAAGATAAAGCTTTGCACAATGTAGCAGCAATCACAGAGAAACGGCTCAGGAAAAGGTATGCCAACATCAGGAAGCAGTTGTGCTTCTTTAAGTACAGTTCACTTGCCTTGTTAAACTGGAAGAGTTCCTGTTTGAGCCGGTCTCTCTGGGACTCCTGGCCGTGTCTCCTGAACCTCTTCATCCTGGAGCCTGGGGGCCCACTGAAGCTCGCTGCAGGGAGGACACGGAGGGGAAGGATGGTAAGAATGTTGGTCTGCATTTTTTTTGAGTTGCACTTTTCAAAATCCACAAATAGCTGTTCACAAGATGGTTGATTGAGAGTTCACATGTCGATCTGATGTGATCAATTCATTTCTCCCTTGGCACACAGATTTGAATGAGTAATATGGGAGAACATTGATACTTTATTTCATCTGGTGTGAAGTAGGGATGCTCCGATCGGGAATTTTGGGGCCGATCGCCGGAATCAGTATCGCCGATCCGATCGGGTGGGTGGGGGCTATGGGGATCATCCATTTAAAGTGATGTTTAAAACTCAGTTAATGGGGCTCATTTTTATATTGCTTCAGTTTATAACCGTAACGGATCGAAAAGTCCAGATGAATTTTTCAATACATGATGCGCTTCCACAAACAACAACCAACATAATTATTACATTCAAATGAAGTACATTATTCAAGTTTACATTAACTTTGGAGAATAACACGGGAGTCTCTCTCTACTACAACAACAACAACAACAACGGGGGACTGCGTCGGGTCGATGATCGTGTTGTTTAATCATACGAAGCCAGATTAAATTAAATAACGACTTCTCCAACCTTGTACTTTTCTCCAGAGTGCCGTGGTTAAGCAATAGCTCATGACAGGCAGTGGTATGTGCTCAGTATATCACAGCTAAGGGGCGTGGAACACATTAATAATGTTTATTAATGTGTTCCAGCAGCATTTACCGACCGCTGCAGTGCTGCTCTTCCACGGGAGTGTATTCTCCCGGTAGCTCCCGGTTAGCTCACACTGCAGCGGCCGCTCTAAAGTATTCACTGTCCGACTCACACAAGCAGCTGATGCATATCCCCAGTTCCCCTTAGCCTAAGTGAATGTGTGTCAGTCTGAATTGACGCTGTTTGGCATCACAACGCTGTTATGAAAGTTTCTCTGGTATAACATGGGTGATGTTGGCATAGCAACCGAAGATAAACTGACTATCTTGACTAGGCTACTTGTTGTTGCTATCCTATTGTGGCATAAGCCGTTTTCTACAGGCACGTACAAATAAAACAGAATCACACGAAGCCTGGTTAGTGTTGCCTGACTTTATAAAGTGTTTTTTTTTTTTTAATAAGTGCGTTCTAGTCACTCTGCTCAGCACTACTGCTTGGTACAACTTTTATTTGCCGTACTCGCCTTTAACTGCTCAGGTTAATCTCTAGTGATGGGTCGTTCGCGAACGATTCGTTCACTTCAAAGATTCGTTCAAAAAGAACCCGTTCGCAAACGATCCGTTCTTTTTGAACGAATCTTTGAAGTGAACGAGATTAACTGATTCCTCCCACAAAACGATTTGTTTGTTTGAGTCGCCAAAAGCTAAAGAGCACACACACACACACACACACACACACACACACACACACACACACACACACACACACACACACACACACACACACACACACACACACACACACACACACACACACACACACACACACACACACACACACACACACACACACACACACACACACACCACACACACACACACACACACAACACACACACACACACACACACACACACACACACACACACACACACACACACACACACACACACACACAGAGAGTCAGTTTTCCGTCTAGCCGGCATATTTGCATTGGTCCAAATGGAGACAGCTGTGTTTTTCCCCTGAGATCAGCACTGCTACCTTGACTCACTGCTGGGTTGTGTCACAACACCAATTGGATACCACAGTAAAACCAAAAAGCCTATTAACATTACAATTTACCTTCACCAATTGAAAAGAACAGCTAACGTTAAATAGCTTAGCTTGCTAATTTCAACAAAAATGTAACACATTGAAACATAGCGGGCTGCTCCTATGAACTTCTGCAGCACCAGTAAGCTTCTTTGTGCCAAGAGAAAAATAACGTATTCTGAGAATCTTGGATCATAAAGATTGACATTGTAGCGCTTTTTGATTGATTTGATTAATTAATTTACTGTCAATTTACTATTCATTTAATCAACAGGTTTTAGCTGCTCTAAACTGCGTGTTAGAAGTGACATTTTAACATTTTATTGCCAGCCGGCCCAGTTGCACAACAACAATATCGCAGCTGACAAGTATAGCTTTAAATGTTTCTTTTTGGTAATGACCATTTTAAACAAAATGCCACACAGGCCAAAACAAGTAAATAAAATGATTTCTTCCAAAAAAAATAATAATTAGACTTTAATATTGGCATAATGTTCAGAACTCTTATGACAATACTATTCCTGAACTAGGACGTAGTGTGTGTTTCTCAGGAGAAGCAGTGAAGCAGAAAGATGGAGCTCAAAACCAGCATAAGCTCTGCTGACAATGGCAGGGTGGGAGGTCTCCCTCACGAACACCTCGGCTTCTAAGGGCTGCAAGAAGGACCTGCTGATGGAAAGGAGAAGGAGCACCAGCCTCACATATGCTCACATGTAAACACAGCAGTATGGAACGCTCCGGTTCACTCTAGGCACATGCTACATGTCAGGTGCAGTCTTCAGACATCCTAATCCCACAGTTGTTCCTCTCCTACCAGATTAATTGTGGCCTTTCATATAACTTGACAGACATTAGAGCACACATTACCCGTTCATTAAAAAGGCAGTCGAGTGTTATTTCTACCCCAGCTACTTATCAAGGGCCACGGCTGGGAATGAACATCACAATTATGTGGACTGCAGTGCTGTTTAAGGCGCTCGGTTCAGACAGTTAGATTACCTCCTCTGCTCTCCTTTACAAAGTCGTGTGCTGTCTGACTTTAACAAGCTAAGCCAAATCCAACGTTCACGGTTCATTATTTGCAAAAGGTTTTTTTCTACCTTAGGTGCAACAACTTTTATGATCTGACGTACCACAACCAACCTGGTTTTACATTACAGAAAAGCGTTTTTATTTGTCCTCTACATCAGTGGTTCTCAATAATGTACCCCCTTCGGAAAAAAGATTCAGCCAAGTACCCCCTGATCAGCGCAAACACTATTTGTTAGGGAAGAAATGCCTATATAAAGAGGTACATAGGCCTGCAGCGCTGCACCATCATTTATTAAAACAACCTTGTAACTGAGAAACACTTAAATGCTACATTTCAAATGTTTACAATCCATCACGAAATGCATGGCAAACCAATTTTAACATCATGCGATAACACTAAGACGACATTAGTTGCATTGAACTGATCTTTTTAATAAGTTTTACTTAATGTAGTGAAACATGGGCTTGAGCTTCTCTGAGGACCTTTGTCATTCTGACAGGGAGGCACCTGCAGTTATTACACTTCACGTTTTGAAATATGTGTAACTCTGTTCATATAAAACCCACACTGCTCAAACGTCCTTACTTTTCCTAAAATTAATATATTTATTTATTTTGGGGCGTGGGGAAGGAAGAGAAAATATATGAGCATTTTATGAGCATGGGATTTTGACCCCTCATATACATATGCATAATGCTGCGCTATACTTTGCAGCCACAAGCCGCAAGCAACGCTTATTGTTTAGGTCCTTTGATAAGCAGGCAGTCATATCATTAACTAGAACTAGCGAGATCTGATAGATTTGGACATAAACGCGAGTGAAGTCTAACCGGACACGAGAGAGAGATCAGATCAGCTGCTGCTGACGGAAAACACGCAGCTCTGCATGATCACAGCTCCGCCGCTGTGACGGACCGTTGAGTGGAGTAAAATACAGTTAGACCTAACACACTTAGCTAGTTCATCTACTCTGCAACTAGCTAAACTAGTTATAAGAAATATGTGTGTTCTTTACTGTCGGGTCACTTATTACAGGTTCAGCGAGCTGCACGAGACTGACAGGGTGTCAGGAGAGGGAGAGGAAAATAGAGCACCCTGAGTTACTGTAAACCTTTGAATAAAGTAGTTCATCTACTATTAGTAGTTTGTTTAAATGCATTACTTATGTTGTTTTTTTCATTAACATAAAATAAATCTCACGTACCCCCTGCAGTACTCCAACGTACCCCTAGGGGTCCGCGTACCCCCATTTGAGAACCACTGCTCTAGGAGACACATTCCAACTTTGACCAGAGGACAGGTCACAGAGCAGCCACAGGCCTCCGGAGCAGAAACTGGACCTGTGTTTTCTAAGGATTCACAGATGTATCTGCAGGACATCGGTATTCTATAGTTTGCTGTAGAGCAAAAAGAGTTCAATACTTTTTTTAAATTAAGATGTATTGGTTTCCCTGCCACAAAAGGGAAGAAACAATTCCCATCTTTAGTAAGAACCATGTACTGCGAGTACAAAGGTACAAAGAAAAGAAACGCATTGTTTGTTGTTGATTGGATTTCTTTTTGCAGAAAATCATAGATTAACCCCAGAGTTATCTATGGGAAGTTTGGCTTATTTGTTAAATGAAAAGATTAGTTTTGTAGCAACTGATAACCAGCCCCACGCCTGATCAGTTGCTACAAAGAATGTGGGTTTCATTACAAAAAGCAATCCATGTTACGGAAGTACATCCAACTGAACTTTATCCGAACAAAGATGACTCTTTAATTTGACACAGCGCAAAGTTAAGCACAACCATAAACTGTGCGTTTTTTCTAAAACTGTTCTCTACCTCAGTGTTTTTGAAAGTTTCCACCTCAGCTCATTTTGGAATTTTAAACTTCTCTAAATAGGTCAAGCCATGTATGAGTAACAGTACTGTACAGAACTCAAGTTTTCTATATTGCGGGTTTGACAACTATTACCATCTTTGCAGGGAGACTGGCCGAAACATAAGGATATGTATAAAACACAAAAGGTTCTTTGACGAAACTGTGGACAGGGTACTTGGTGAGACAGGGAAGTACCGGTTGGTTTCAGGTTGATATGAAGAACAATGACAGGTCAGAAGCGAGCTGCAGAAACACAGCAGAGCAGGCCAGTTTCAGCAGAGCGCTGCTGCACAGTGACGTGTCCCACTTCTTCAACAGATCTTCCCAGGAATTTCACTTGGCAAGCAATGAACTCGTGTTGGGAAAAAAGGTTAACAGTAAATGAAAGTTAACGCTCCGTCTGACGACACATCGGTCACATTGTTTCACAGTGAGCTCATCTGGCAGCAGGGTAAGGTACCATACAGTGTTTACCTTTGATAGCTAATCTAACTGGCGTATTGACTCACTCACACAGTCTCATTCAGAAGCTCAGTCTGCATTATATGTGTTGTCTCTGCTGTCCAATATACCATCCCAAATGTCCTTCACTTAGTTAGCAAGACTACATTTGTTATCTTTCATCCCACAGTCCAGTGATGTCATCAAATTCCCAGCATATCAAACAAGGCATCCGAGTTGAGCAGGGAGTCCATGGAGGAGGAAAGAAATGTGCATAAACATGCCTGGACCTGACAATAACAAGCTGAGGAGAAGGCGGCTCGACCAGCAGAGCTGCTACATGGCCTGCGTCTGTCAGCGACATAGCCAACATAGTGCTTCAAAGTCACAATGATTGGCTGTGAAATGCCAGGCATCCAAAACATTCCTCTCACCGACTGCAAAGCTATGCTGCCACTTCCTGCAACACAGGAAAAAGTTCTCGAGATAAATAATCTGATCGATTCCTACACTTGAATTAAACAACAACTTATTAAAAAAAATGCAGGTATAAACAAAAGCACATTGAGAAAGGTGGAGCAGACCCTGTCTGACAGCTGCAGTCAGACTGAGAGATCCTGCCTGCACATATCACATCTGTCTGATCACAGAAAGTCTCCACTCTCTTTTCTCTCCCACACACAAACACACACCACTGTTTCCCATTAATTACATAGACTATGGCAGCCTGCCATTGTCTTATTTGCCCCGCCAATGTCATTATAGGCTGAAAATATTTTACACTTTTCAACAGGATGTCTGGCTGTCGTCAGTGCATCAGCTGTCTGCAGCAAAACACGTAACCACACTAACCCGACTGTAAAACACGGAGTACAGTACATACAGTGTACAGAACAGAGATACCTGTGTGAAATGTTAAGCAGTGGGTTACTGGATGTGCAGGGTTGAGTGTCTACGTGCATCTACATGCATATGAGGCAGTAGATTAGATTTGTATATTACATTACATTGCATTTAGCTGACGCTTTTATCCAAAGCGACGTACAATAAGTGCGTTCGACCAACAAAATAAAAACTTGAAGAAAACAGAATCATATAAGTACATCAGGTTTCATAGAGCAAAAACATTTCAAGTGGTACTCAACTGGCTTTAGGTAAGCCAGTCCTTTATTAGTATATAAATGCTTTGTTAATAGTTCTATTGCTCGAAGTGGAGTCGAAAGAGATGAGTTTTCAGTCTGCGCCGGAAGGTGTGTAAGCTTTCTGCTGTCCTGATGTCAATGGGAGCTCATTCCACCATTTTGGAGCCAGGATAGCAAACCCACGTGTTTTTGCTGATGGGAACTTGGGTCCCCCTCGCAGCGAGGGTGCAGCGAGCCGTTTGGCTGATGCAGAGCGGAGTGCACGTGCTGGGGTGTACGGTTTAACCATGTCCGGGATGTAGGAAGGGCCAGATCCATTCGCAGCATGGTACGCAAGTACCATTGTCTTGAAGTGGATTCTAGAAGTTACCGGAAGCCAGTGGAGGGAGCGGCGTGGTGTGGGAGAATTTAGAAAGGTTGAAGACCAGACGAGCCGCTGCATTCTGGGTGAGCTGCAGAGGTCGGATGGCACGTGCAGGTAGACCAGCCAGGAGGGAGTTGCAGTAGTCTAGGCGTGAGAAGACGAGAGCCTGGACCAGAACCTGCGTGGCTTTCTGGGTCAGCTGGGGACGCATCCTCCTGATGTTGTAGAGCGTGTATCTGCAGCAGCGGGTTGTAGCAGCGATGTTTGCAGTGAAGGACAGGTTGTTATCTAGGATCACACCCAGAGTCCTTGCAGTCTGAGTCGGGGAAACAACAGAGGTGCCGATGTTGATAGTCAGGTCAAGAGTGGGACAATCTTTTCCCAGAAGGAAAAGCAGTTCAGTTTTGTCAAGGTTGAGCTTGAGGTGATGAGCAGACATCCACTGAGAGATGTCAGCGAGACAAGCAGAGATGCGTGCGACGACCTGGGTCTCTGAGCGGGGAAAGGACAGAATTCATTGGGTGTCATCAGCGTAGCAGTGGTATGAAAAACCATGCGGGCTAATGACAGATCCTAGCGAGTTTGTGTACAAGGAGAAGAGGCGGGGACCGAGAACAGAGCCCTGAGGGACCCCTGTAGATAATTGACAAGGGTCGGACTCTGACCCTCTCCAAGTAACCCTGTAGGTGCGGTCTTTGAGGTATGAGGTGATGAGGGAAAGTGCAGAGCCTGAAATTCCAAGTTCTTGGAGAGTACGAAGGAGGATCTGATGATTCATATCTGTTCTGTACAACGATGATGTGTGAAAAGCACAACATTATTAACCTGAAATATTTTACAAAGGCCCAACGTCGCTTTGCTCTTGAAGTGCACCAGAATTTTTTCTTTCAATCTAACAATGAATGTGCAAAAGATTTTCAGGGGTCGTTGCCTTAGAACCCCCCTGTAGTGCTTTATTACTGAGGCCAGTGACAGTTCAGGAACATACTTTGGGATCTGTTTTTCTGTTTTGGCTGCCAAAATTCTTTCAGCCGGGGCAGTAACGCGACGCGTGCCCATCCAGCACCAAGAGCTGTCAGAGGCTGGGGGGGGGGGGGGGGGGGGGTAAGTAAGGTGAGTAAAATTAATAGTAGTAAGTGGTTTCAGAGGTGTAGAAAGTTGTTGGAGGAGTCCTGCTTGCAATTCAATTTAGCTTTGCTGTGACATCATGAATCGGGCCAAGAGAATCTAATGGGTCCTTATTAGAGATGCGCCGATCGCCAATTTTGGGGCCGATTGCCGGAATCAGTATCGGCCGATAACGACACACAGCGGCGTGCGTTGTCGCTTGTCGGCGGGCGTGTCTGAAACTCGACCAACAACCAATCACATAAATCTCCCGCCTCTGACACACAAGCAGCGGTTTGATTGGCTAGAACTTGTACTGGCATCTGATTCGATTGGCTGACGCTTCTGCCGAGGCGTCAAAAGTTGAACATTGCTCAACTTTTGCAGCGAGCCACGCCAGCAACGCTCCACGTCGCTTCCCACAATGCAGTTTGGCGAAAAGTGACATCACCCCATTCAAAGTGAATGGTGAAGCTTTCAACGCACGCCGCTGTGTGGACGGGCCGTTAGTGTGTGTGTTGCTCCGCTCACCGGTCCGTCACAGCGGGTGGAGCTGCAGGATTTCTGCTTCACACACGTTGCATACCGCTATTTTATTGTCCTTTTCAGGCACTTAAAATACTGCCAGACTGGTGAAGCCATTTTGGCGAGCTTGTTTTGCCGCGCACAGAAAAGTGTCATGTATTTTACGTCATCGTTTTACATCATGCGATTGGCTCTCACTATCTGCATTTTTAGAGAGCACCGATCGATCGGCAGAGAGTGAGTAACGGCCGATATCGATCGGTGGCCGATCGATCGGAGCATCCCTGGTCCTTATGAAGGCTTGCAAGTTGAATCACCTGCGAACCAACACTAACCCCATCACAGACCTCAAATAGAACTAATTTCAGTGGAAAAGGATCTGAGATCCACCCACTCTAGTACGAAAGTCCTGTGTGTAACACTGATTGAATGCTACATGATGATACTTCTCTGTGACATTAAGCTGGACCTTACCGAGTTACTTTAGGTTATGTGGATGACAATGAATCCTCTAAAGGCAGTATTGGATGATGTGTGGCAGGGTTAGAGTTTGATATGTTTCAGGTGAGTGTGAGGGGAGTAGTGTTGTCAAGATACCAACATTTTGGTTTCGATACCAAGTCAAGAATTGCAAATCCGATTCTTTTTCGATACTTTTCTTTTATCATTTTCATGATCAATAAAATTGTAGTTTATCTGTTAAGTGTTTTCTTACAACATGGTCTCTTCTTTATACTTGCGATTTCTTTGATAGTTAACTTTATATTTTATTAACATGTAATAGTAGGCTACAGTAATATAAATAATTATTGACAAAATGTACATTGCAGATGTTAGCCACATTGGTAAGTTAGCTAAAAAGATAGCCATATTAGATAGTTATCATTGCCATTAATTGCCTCGTCAAACTACGAAAACGTTCGTTTGTCACAAAATAAATTACACTTGTTTGACTTAGATTTGAGGGCATGGGCTTGAGCATGATGTAATTATGTTATCTATCACAATCGCTAACCGGGTGCTTAGCCCAGTCTGATGTGTTGGCTCCCTTGGTTTGCAGGGATCTAAAACATTTCTCACAGACAGGCCTCGTGGTGTCCGTAGGCTTGCCCTCACTGTCAGAGATATAGCTCAAATACTTCCAAATTTCGCTTCTGGCATCTTTTTTGTCAACAAGCCGAGGCGCAGCGGCAGTTGCACTCCCACTTGCTCCCCGTTTTCTCACATGCTCTGGCAGCTAGCGTGTGCACGAGAGAGGGGAGGGACAGCAGGCATGGCTGCAGTGCAGGGAGTGGAAGCAGAGCGCTGAACACACACGGCTCTTATTAAAACGGCGCTTTCTCACCGGAGTACTTTTCCCCGTCATTCTTAAAGTACCGATACTAATGAAACGGAGGAATCGTACCGTTTTTAACGGCAGGGTATCGCGGTAACTTTCAAGTATCGGTACACCGTGCAACACTAGAGGGGAGTAGCATGAAAGTGTTATACTGACACTAGGCATGCATGGTAACTTGGAGAGGGTCAGAGTCAGACCCTTGTCAATTATCTACAGGGGTCCCTCAAGGCTCTGTCCCCTCCTCTCTGTACACAAACTCGCTCGGATCTGTCATTAGCTCGCATGGTTTTTCATACCACTGCTAGGCTGACGAGACTCAATTAATTTTGTCTTTTCCCCGCTCAGAGACCCAGGTTGTCGCACGCATCTCTGCTTGTCTAGCAGACATCTCTCAGTGGATGTCTGCTCACCACCTCAAGCTCAACCTTGACAAGACTGAACTGCTTTTCCTTCTGGGAAAAGATTGTCCCACTCTTGACTTAACAATCACCGACTCAGACTGCAAGGAATCTGGGAGTGACCCTAGATAACAACCTGTCCTTCACTGCAAACATCGCTGCTACAACCCGCTGCTGCAGATACACGCTTTACAACATCAGGAGGATGCGTCCCCAGCTGACCCAGAGAGCCACGCAGCTTCTGGCCCAGGCTCTCGTCATCTCACGCCTTGACTACTGCAACTCCCTCCTGGCTGGTCTACCTGCATGTGCCATCCGACCTCTGCAGCTCATCCAGAATGCAGCGGCTCGTCTGGTCTTCAACCTTCCTGAATGTTTCCCGCACCACGCCGCTCCTCCACTCCATTCACTGCCTTCCAGTAACTGATAGAATCCACTTCCAGACACTAGTACTTGCGTACCATGCTGTGAATGGTTCTGGCCCTTCCTACATCCAGGACATGGTTAAACCATACACCCTAGCACGTGCATTTCGCTCTGCATCAGCCAAACGACTCGCTGCGAGGGGGACCCAAGTTCCCATCAGCAAAAACACGTGGGTTTTCTATCCTGGCTCCAAAATGGTGGAATGAGCTCCCCATTGACATCAATACAGCAGAAAGCTTACACATCTTCCGGCGCAGACTGAAAACTGATCTCTTTCGACTCCACCTCGAGCAATACAATTACTAAAAGCACTCAGTGTTTCCACTACCATTGCCTTGTCTGCGCCCTGCCAACGGAGCCTGAAAAACCCTGAAATTCAAGGGGTTAAAAAAACCAAAACATATATATATATATTTATTAGTGCTGTCAAAATTATAGCGTTAACGCGGTAATACATTTTTTGAATTAATTGCGTTAAAATATTTAACGCATTTAATGCATGTGCAGAATGGCCCGCCCCATACGTGCCACCAGTGGCAGCGCCAGGGTATGGCTGGGGTAGGCTACACCCATACCAAGAAATGGCTTATGAAAAATGATGTTAAACTAAGCAAAATAAAGTCTGCCAACTCGCGCGGAGTAAATTGCACAGACAGCAGTTAGTAAGACTGATTTCAGTAGCCACGGTTTTGAAAACTTTTGTCACGTAGTGATCGTCTTCTCAATAGAACATCTTTGATAACGGCGTGGTGTTGTTGCAGGAAGTCCCGACGCAGAATACTCTTGCTGTATTACAGGGCAGAGCCATATAATAGTAATAATATGGCTCTGGTACAGGGGTGCACATAACTGGTACGCAGGTTATGTGCGTAATCTGAAATGCGTACCGTCACTTGTGTCACAAAGCGCATTTGCGTACCGACGTACTTGTGAAGCTTTTCCAGAAGGCGGTTAGATCACTGGACGACAGAGTCGGTCTCCGTGTGCACAGACAGGCTGCTGTTAACGTCGGTCTGTACAACGGAACTGTGCCAAAACTACGCCAACCGGCTGCGGAGGGAGACTCCCCCCTTCACTGGAGGACTGCGCTAAAACAGCTGATCATAACGTTCACACTCTGTGGTCACGAAGTACTCCACTAGACACCCCCCCCCCCCCCCGTCGACTTTCCTGAAGTACTCCCCCGTTGATAGAAATCAACACGTAATGAATTAAGACCCCACGGTTTGATGATTGATAGGTGTGTGGGTTGTCTTTCATTTTGACATGCAGAAAAATGTTATAATAAACCGGATATATCCGCCTTCTTTCATTTATCTTTCCATTCCCACAACAATATACATAAATAAATGGCATATTTTGGACATAGTTCGAATGGTGATTAATCATGATTAATTAATTGTTAAGCTGTGATTAATCTGATTAAAAAATTTTAATAGTTTGACAGCCCTAATATATATATATATCACCAAATTGCAACTAATCTATATCTACTGTCACTTTTCACATTGAACATGTGCTCTTTTATTAAAAATCCCATGTCATGGCCATTTCTACTGATCATAATTCCATTGTTGAGGTCTACTAGAATAGATTTAAATTGTGCAATTTTCCAAACTCACATTGGTTTCTCATACAGCATCTCTGTATAGTATGTGTATTCACTCTGTCCTAAACGGCTTGTTGGAGCTCCTGCCCCCCCTAAATGCAATGTAATGTAACTAGGCTAAGACTAAGCAACAGTTGATACTTGACAGAAGGAAAAAGCCTTCCTGTGTATCTCTAAAGAAGAATGCAGCAACAAGGCAGAGCAATATGAGGAGTGTGGCATCCCCACCGCAGCAAACATGACAGAAATGCTTCCTTCCACTGTCCCTAACAAAACACACATGAGATCTTGTCGGTTTCGGGTGTGGCTGGCAGGATATCATACGCACCGACTCTCTCCCTTTTTCCTGTGAGACATGGATGAGGGGGACGATCAGGACAACGTTTAAACTAGTCAAGCTTAGATTGTCACCAACAGTGGGGAAATCAGGCTAACTATAATGCAGTGAAGTGAATTGTACCTTGAACAACAGAAATGACACCATTTACATTATTAACATAATGTGGTGCCATGTCAGGTCTGACAAACCGAACAAGACAACTTCTGCACGATATGACTGATTACCGGGGGAGAGTCATAGAGTATAGTGGTTCAGGAATGACGTATTTTTATAGACCGACTCGTAAGATAGTATTGCAACAAACAGAATGGAATTTTCATTGGAATTTGGGTTATGGTTACAAACATGGTTATGACACTTATACATGTGAACAATGTCCACATATAAAACAATTTTCAGATTTGTTAAGGGCAAACGTAATCGCCAGACCTAAATGTTAGGATAATAACAAACTACATGACAGTCACATGACTTCACAGTCACTAAACTAAAGGCGCATATTGTTCGACATTATGACATGTATTAGTTTCTATTCTTCACTTGTTAGCAATCAGAGTTTTTAAGACACATAGAAGATTCAGACATTCACCAGTGGGGTATTAAATGAATTATTCATGTAGTACAACAAAATGTTAAAATTATTTGTGCTGCTAATCAAAAAACACGTTAAAAAAAACCTTGAATTCAAGACAAGCCAATCGGAAGTGATACAATGCTCACTCGTTTCAGGGTTTAGGACACACTCTTGCATCGCTTTTTTTTTAACGAATAAACAATAAAGAGTCTCCTTTTAATATTCGTTGGCTACTTTGAAATACTTTTCTTAATTGTCAAGGCCACTTCAGTGTCGGTTAACTGTATCTTAAACATCTACAGTTATCTAGGGTCACACCCAGATTCCTTGCAACCAAACTTTTCTAGTTTACTGTAATATATGACAATAATAATAATAATAATAAATTACATTTTTTAATTAGAGCGCTTTTACAGGTGCTCAAAGCACTTTACAATTAAATATTACACATATTAGACATGTAAATGTCAATACTGTGGACATTACCCACAGGAGCAAATGCGGGTAGAGTGTCTTGCCCAAGGACACAACGGCCTGATGCAGTGGCGGCCAAGGCGGGTTTCGAACTGGAGTTCACCAACGCCCCTTGATCTGATGATCAACGCTCTAATCACTGTGCCAAAACAATTGTAATGAGGTTACATATTTTCCACAAAGGATACAGCCCCACCTCTGGATATTAACATGTCTAATTTCTAAGAGCATTGAGAATGTACAGGATATGCTTATACACAAGAGTATTTTAGCAGCCTGTGGGTTTTAATGTGGACTTTGATATGAGAGCCATTCAACATGAAGAGTTGCATGTAATGATTTATCCTTTTTTTTTTTTTAATAATTCATCCATTACTTTTCCAAGTCATACATGCATTTATCTATACTCATAATGTGCTCTGTCCTGGAATATCTGTTGTAAAGCCTGATGAGCAGGAGGACATTCTCTAGCATTTCTACTTCATATGCCACTTCATTAGCAAACCACAGAAAACACATATTTTCCTGCCAGATAATGTGTTGCACATTGAGAGAGGTAATACAGGAATCAAGTTAACAGCACTAAACACAGCGTGACAGTCTGGGCCCAGTGCTCCGTTTGAAGTTTAAGAGCAAGGGACGCCTCTCGGACATCTCAACCGTGTAGAGCTGGATAAATGACCTTTCCTTTTCAAAGCTTTGTCTTTGAACATAACAATAGTTTGGTCCCACCTGTATATTTGCACTGCCTACAAAACCTGAGAAAGATGAGAAAAGGTCTGCTTTGCTCAAAACTAATCTATAATGCATTGCTTGCACTACTTTGGGAGCGGCCATTTGTTTTGCCTCCATAATAGTAACAGGTGGACTTTACCATGCAGGTGTACTAGCCCCAAGTCTCCTGAGGACAAAGGCTTTTTGTTTGGCTAGTGCGGTGCTGCAGGTGGTGTTGGAAGGACTCCGCATGTCCTTCAGCAGCGTCCTGACCTCATTATGGGACTTTTTGCTGCTTTTGCTCAACAGTATATTCAAATGTTGTCTGTTGAAATAATCATACAAAAATTCAATGAAGCAGGAGAACTAATATATATTTACAGCATACTGGATGAGCATGCAGGTTAAACAGGAGGACTTACATATAAGTCATCACACAGGTACTACATGTGAGCCAACTAAGAAGGTGCTTTGGTTGATTGTGATAATGGCTGGAAAATGTAGTTTCTATCCTACATTTTCCTGAAACTAGCAAAACTGGTGAAACGCGTCTTGCTCATGCATCCCCCCCCAAATACACCAGTTACTCACTCCTGAAACCAGACCGTTGAGTCAGCGGGCTTACTAACATACCTGCTAGAGACACACCTTGCTCCAGTTCCGTAATTATGCAACACTCTCTGCAACTACTATTCACCTGGTGATGTTAGAAGAAAACGTCACAGTTTGATATGTACACATATCCATCAACTTCAATTATTTTCTTTCCTGGACTGTTCCTCAAGTGCCATTATTATTAGTGGTGGAAAAAAACCAAGTACATTTACTCCAGTACTGTTCTTTATCGTAGTTCTTTATTCAAGACTTTACTTGAGTATTTCAATTTGCTGCACCTTTACCAGCTTTGATAACACTTTAATGCATCACTAATTATAAAACATATCATATATATTATTCTAAAATCGACCAATTTGCATAATGAGTATTTTTACTTTTGGTACCTTAAGTATATTTTGATAATACTTGTGTACTTTTACTTGATTAACATTTTGAATGCAGGATTTCTATATGTTTATACTTATAACAGAGTATTCCTACACTGTGGTAATTCTACTTTTACTATAGTACAAGATCCGAGTACTTCTCCCCTCTGGTTATTATGCACAGGTGTGCTGACGCCTGCAGAAGCTAGTGTTGCCAGGTCTCATTTCTTACTGTAGGTTTATAGTAAACAACAAGCTAACCAGCAGTCATCAAAACCCAAATACGACATTAGATATATCCATTCCACTGAGAACAAAAAGGCGTTTTAAAGTCAGAGTTTCAAGTGATTCAGGCAATGTGATACTGTCGGAATGAAAGCTATTCACAAAGAAAACTATTAAAACTCATTACATAACCGTACACATACATCATTAGGATATGTTTGGGAGATAAGTTAGCAGGTGTCTTAAAGAAACTCATGGAAGTTGAACTTAGACAAACACAATTGTGTGAGTTGCTATAATGCAGAATATAATAATATGTATGTATAAAAGCTAACACTTAAGACTTTTAAATATGCACGTTAACCTAATTTATAAGAGCTGCCTGAATCCTGGAGGAACATCAGTGAGTAAAGATTAGCCAGCTAGCCAGAGCAATGGAAGACTGGTGTCTGGCTAGCAACTTTAGTTAGCTTGAGTTGTAGGCGTTCACAACTAAAACACTGGTGGCTGTAAAAAGATTCATTGTTAGCCAATTTGCTAGCAAGCAAACACCTGTGGGGTAACTCCCAACCCACCTGATTCAGAAGAGCCGTCGCTCAGCAGAGGTCCACAGTTCACAGCCGCTGGAGAAGAGTCCACACCCGGCCAGTGTCCGGTGCTTTAGTTCGCCAAGAGCTCCCTCCTCATATAAAGTGGTGGAAAATGTTACCAGGACGTAAACCTGTATTCTTGGTTTCAAAGGCAGCTTATTTGCCAAGGAAATATCACGACTGACCCCGGTTAAAGTGTAAAAGTGGGATTGGTGCTCTTTCTTTTCGCACCGCTGCGGTAGCCTCGGTGTTTCCTGCTAAGCTAAACTTCACTGTTTTACTAACTCCTCCCTTGTGATACATTCAAGTGCATCTCGTTAAACTCAACTCCTTGCGAAGTCCCGCCCCACTTCCGCGTTTGCTTCCGTTCCAATATCTTTCCAAGGTCTAGCAGTCAGTCTTTCTAAAACATAGTATGCTACTGTATCTGCTTTAGTATTTATTTCTGTAACTGCACATATATACAGTCTTTAACCTGCACGCTGTTTAAGACAAGAGGAATTCCCAGAAGCATTATATTATCCTTTTTTACTATGGTAAAAAAAAGCCTTATTTTTTTATTTAAATAATATTGCTAATTTAATTTTCATAAATGCAAACTGTCTGGAATGAAACCTAATATTCAACAATTCAAGAAGGAAAGTAAATTATATTCTGAAACACATGATTTATTAACCAAAATCAAAAGAAGCAGCCAGGACAGGATCATCATCATCATCATCATCATCATCATCATCATCATCATCATCATCATCATCATCATCATCATCATCATCATCATCATCATCATCATCATCATCATCCTCCTCCTCAAACATTTATGTATGCTTTTCCTCTTGTTATTCTGTTAATCATTATATCCCGTATTCTTGTCTAGCTATTAAAGCCGGTAGTGTACAGTGGTTTAGTTGATGCATGTTGCTGCTGAAAATTAAGTTGATAAGAATGCTGAAACTACAAATCAAATATGATTTTAGTTTTAAAACTAAAACAACAAGCCTCCACAGACTGTGAAAATAATCACTACCAGAGACCCTTTCACAACATTATATCGACGTGATATGTTAATATTCAAAATGAAACAAAGAAAAATGTCATTATAAAAAAGTTTCACACCGTCTTCATCCATAGCAGTCTGTTTTTCAAAATACATGTAAGACGTGATGATACAAAGAGTTGCTGCAATCTCATAATAAAAAGTCACCATAGCAATGCTTTACTGTGAAGGCATTTTTAATAGTGATCATTGAGAAGAAACACCAAATATGAAATGCTGTATATATGCCTATGAAAAAGGAATGAGTCAGAGATGTGTTAATAAAGGTCAGGGCAGACTGAGGACCCGAGCTCCCTCTGAAGGAGTTGTGACGTAGAAAGTCGGGGTTCCACTGTATCGCTCCTGTAACATACACAAACATACAACACAAACACAATGAGAACATTAACCCAATGATACTTCTGAAAAACAACCCCCTAATGTGAGTGTTAAGCATTAAATCTGCATCTGAACATACTGTTGTCAAGAATGTAAATACGAAATATGAAACATGACTGTCCATCCAGAAGACATTCATGCATCTCTCAAAGTCCTAGACCAGTGCTTCTCAAAGTGTGGTTCGCGGACCACTGGTGGTCCGTGAGCGCCTCCTAGTGGTCCGTGAGTATATTGGTAACATTTCACATTTGAAATAAATAAATACATTTAAGTTTTTCGCACTCTCGCGGGAATATCTCAGCAATGGAACGAGCCTAAGTTTCACTTTCTATTGCATGATAAAGCTCAGGGCAACACCTTCGTCACACATGTTGCCACTTGTTTGTACCATTTTCACGCGATTTATAATCTGTTCTAGAAAAACGATGTGTTTTGGGATATTTGTGGAGTTAGGTGGTCCGCGAGTGTTTTTTTATTGGTTAAGTGGTCCTTGGTATGAAAAAGTTTGAGAAACACTGTCCTAGACGGAAGGTGAGAAAAAAGGGTTTTGATTTGCAACCCGATAAATTCCTCTTAAAATGTGACCTATTTTATACATTCTATGGCCGAGATGCAGCAAACTAGTTACACATTACGTCCATAAATCATCTGACAATGTCATTCCAAGCCCTCCCACCAGGAGTGAGCACATGAGTAGTATAAGTACAGATTTATTTGAGAGAACATGGCAAAAAAGTAACCCAAAAAGTGGAATTTTATTTTTTCCATTCATATCAATATGGAAAAAGGCCAGCAATAACTTTGCCTTTAAAATCAAAACTATGTCAGTGACATAAAAACTGAGACAAAATATAACTGTATTTATGTTGAAGGTGTAGGATTTGTAGTTGTAAAAGGGGTTAGAGCGTACTGTGGCGACTACGCTTTCTACACCACCTCAAAAGTGTAACGACACATCGGGGCTGTGGCTTCAGAGATAACATGTGTGGACACAAGGCCAAACTTTTTGAAAAACACACTTATTTGCTTATTTAAAGTCGGACGACACTCTCTTGTCTTAGTAATAACTGGAGCAAGAGTTGCAAGCTTATTTTCTCAGCTTGGCATAAAGCCTGGAAACAGACTTCAGATATGTTGGTAATCAGCTGTTCACAGTGACCGAAGGGTCCGCTGGCTGCTGGTCATCCTGAAGGTGGGACGAGGGTCCAGAAAGTCATTGTGTTCAGAGAGAAATACTTCAAGCTAATTACGCCATGTCTGCTTCAAAATGTTTCAGGAGGTAGAACAACAACATTAGACATTTGTTAGGCCTCAAGAAAAACACACAAAGACAAAAGAGTGCTATCAGCCCTCTCACCAAACTCAATAACAGGAACAAGCATATATCCCAAAATGAGATTTTATTTGACTGTGCTTCATTGCTCTTAGACATGATCAACATGAAACAAGAACTCAGCATAGTTTATATTGTAGTAAATGAACAATATATTTCACAGGTGGATCTAAAGTGTTGTGTTGGACGTAGAAGAAAGCGCTAACCCAGATTTAACACAATTTGTTATCCATTATGGTTAACAACACTATGACATTGTGACAGACACAGAGACCGACGAAAACATATATTTCCGTATTATTTCAAACACCCTAACCTCAACCTTAAAGGCTAACCTCAACCCTAACCTACTGGATTCACTGGTTAGTTGTGTCTAGAGAGATCAAACCATATTTCATCCACTTGGCATGTTCTGGTTTTTTTTACTTGATGTTCTTGGCGCAGATCTTAGCATTTGATAAGACGAAGCGAGGTGCAGTTGAGGATTTCCACAGGATCAGGCGTCACCAGATCCACCTTGAAGCCTTCAGCCAAAGACAACTTCAGCAGCTCCTCCACAAAGCCCTGCATGTCTGTGATCTCACGGTGCGCGTTGATGATGTCACCTGACTGCGTGACCTCGGTGTTACACACCGTCAGCCCCTGGTAGCGCTGCTTGTCGTACTGCTCCTGCGGGAGCTTCTCGGGCCGCGGCACCCACTCCAGTTTCAGCCGGTTCTGACTCGGGTTGCATGGATGGGGGCTGGTGAGACCTTTGGAGGTTTTGTAGGAGAAGCGCTCACAAAGAAGGGCCATGAAGGCTCTCCAGGTACAGAAGAGCTCCACTGTGAAGGCTGCCACTAGGCATGTGCGCAGCTCGTAGTTCTCCGGCGCGTGGCGTAAGTTAAAGTGAAGAATACGGACCTGGAAGGAGAGGGAAAAATACGTGACTGCACATTATCCAGAGTGTACACAAAGAACCGGTCTGTCCATGTCTCTGATTGTACAAAGTCATGCACAAACACCCTCTGCTGACACTGTAGGCTATGTAGGGTAAACATTACCAGACTTCCTGAGGTTGGTGAAGGCCACCATGATAGGCGCTAAAACATTCTTATCAATATTTTTAGTTAAGACCCGACCACACATTAAAAAAGTGAAATAACAGAGGAGCTAGTCTAATGCTGTAACTGCTCCCTGTCTGAAAGCAATGTTATCGATATAAAAAAATATTTATGCATATATGCCATTAAAATCATTGGCTAACCCTATATAGGTGTATTGCTGTTAAATAATTCTGGCAGGAGCCAGTCCGATTACTTATGATGAAACACTGAATCATAATAATTGTGTCTATTGTAAACTAATGTTAATTAATATATTATTATCGAACATTTATTAAAACTCAAATATTGGGCCTCATACAAGATAATTGTTATTCTTAAGGATTACTTGAACTTGTGTTCTTAGTCACATTAGCCAAATTCTCTTAACTGGACAATCCTCTTGTGAATATTTATAATAACATCATCATAATAATAATTTAACCCTTTTGTAATAATTTGCATGATCAATGTCTCCAAGTGGCTATATTGTTCCCTCCTGTTTGTAGGAAAGTGTCATAGTTTGTAAAGTGGTTCTACCATGAGGCCCATTGACTTGTATTGTCAAACAGAAATTGTGCTATTACTTAAAAAAAACATACCTTGGACTCCACATTGACCATGATCATGGCTCCTAGGGGCCCTCCTTTGAGGCTGAGAGGCACTGCTGCCTCGTAGCGGCAGAGCTCCTCCAGCAGGGGGCGTATCTGGAAGAAGTCCACCTCCCTCCGCAGCAGTGCCAGCTCTGAGAAGCCATCGGGCAGGTCCAAGGCGCTGGAGCGCAAGTAATTCAGAATGTACCGGAAGACTTTCCCGTCACGGTCGATGAAGACATTTCCTCTGCTGTCTCTCAGCACGGGGATCTGCCCGGTGAACATGGCCCCCAGCATGGAGTCCTGACAGCGGGTCAGAGTGTCCAGGGTGGTGGTGTAAATCTCCCCCCCTACGTTCAGAGACACCGGGTCCTGCAGAGAGCTCCTGTTGCTGTTCTCATCCGATGAGTTGAGGTTGAGCATCCTGGAGGAAAGCTGTGGCACTCTGTGGTCCTGTGGAGCTTCTCCGCTGTTGTAGTTGGAGGATCCTTCTGCTGTGGTCAGGAATGCTGAGGACTGGGAGATGTGGAGGTTTCAAGTGCTTCTTTTGTTTCCAAAAAAGACTTGTCTCCTTTGACAGTTAGCAAGCCGGAGTAGTATCCAGGATACGGCCACGTTAGGAAAGATGTGCTGAAACGTGCCAAGTCTGCTTAAAGCTGACGAAAACCCTTTAAAAACCTGAGTTACAAACAGACAACAGGTTGCTGCCCTTTTCCATCGCATTGTTGCCATGCAAATAAGTCATCCCTATGAATGCAGGTGTCTCCCGTGAGTTTTGGCAGTAAATGCACATGTTTGTTGAACTTTCTTAAACAGCAGGCCCACAGTCTGAGAGCAGAAAGGAAGGAGGGCCACAGTGACCGGACTAGCATGCTAATAACTGGACACTTGTGGCTTGCTTTTATTCTCGGTTCATACCACCCCGATCACACACACACACACACACACACACACACACACACACACACACACACACACACACACACACACACACACACACACACACACACACACACACACACACACACACACACACACACACACACACACACACACACACACACACACACACACACACACACACACACACACACACACACACACACACACACACACACACACACACACACACACACAGGAGCTGCCTGAGCAAGACACTGGGGACTGAGCAATTTGTCTGAAATGCATCCCTTAAAGTGACAGACGGACTGAAAGTGCCATTTATCCACGGTGAAGAATTGAACAATGGCCTCCTCAGACCCTTTTGATTTTAAATACCCTTTGGAAAACAGAAACTTTCCAGAAAACAGAATTATAAAAACTGGAAAAGTACATTTTACAACTAAACAGAAAAACTGATTTTGTTGCACCTGTATTGTGTATATTTAACAAGTTCATTACTACTCTACAAACATGATCTTCTTAAGTAGGTGGTATCCAAAAAAAGTGACAGCAGTAGAGTCAGAGAGAAAGAATCAGAGAGCTTGACAGGATGTCAGCGTGTGTGTGAATGTCATCCACAAAAAACATACATTATGTTCAATTGTAAATATAAATCATCTACTTGCTGTCAGGGGTAATATTAGTAAAACACCCATTTCCAAAAAGAAAGCGATGGATGAGAGGAGAGAATCTAAATCATCTGGAGATCATGTGCTCTCGGAGACTGAACATGGTGTTCATTTCACTATTAAAATAATTCTAGTAAAAATATTTGTTGAGAATTGTTTTGTTTTTTTAACACAAGACAGGTATAAACATTTTGGGTAACATATTCAAATATCTGAATGACAGAGGAATAGCAATGAACTACTTTCTGTTTTAAGTCTTATTCACGGACCCGCAACTCATGATTAATAAAACCGTTTCCTGCAGCGCACAAATATATAGCTTGTTTATGAGTTGATGTATCTGCTTGAACTGTTGCTGTACTGATAAAGAGCCTCCTACTGTAGATTCAGAAACGTTCTGTCTCTGTAAGGAAAGTTACCTCATGTCACTAGTTCTGGAAGGAATAGATTTACTGCCATGGACGTGGGAAGGGGGGGTGCTGAGGGGGCTGCAGCACCCCCATCTGTTGGTGGAGAGTTCTAACTGCAACGTCAAAAAGTTCACTAAACAAATCAATACAAACCTTTTACTTTGAGTTACTATTTTTGAGTTATTATTTTGGTGTCGGCAGTCTATAAAAAGCTTCACTATAAGAGAAAGTGATAATGCGGTGTGCTTCTTCTGTTGCTCTGCTATAGAAAAGAAGCTCGTCAGTGCAGACAAGATCAGGGATGGGAGTTTTGTGAAAGGAGGATTTAACAACTGGCGAAAGGCAAGGGAAACATTTAGGGAGCATGAGAAGTCCCATCAACACACAGGCCGTCAACAAACTGGCAGCATTAAAACGAACACCGATGAATGCGCTGCTCTCACAAGCTGTTGCTAAAGACCAAATGACTGCATTTAATATGACGTTATTATACAGGGACGCCCCTCCCTACACGCAGATCACGCAGACTGCGTGGGGCCTCACCTCGCGGCCCAGTTCAGTAAAGTTGGAACGATATTGGCAGATTCCGATTTCACGGATCAATAACTTATGAACAAGACGTTGATCAGACACAAATTACGTCTCCTAAGTACCGTGGTAAGGTTGACAAAGAACTACAATCACATTTTGATCAAAAAAAGCCAATACGCGCCGTCCTCCGAGCTGGACACATTACATTGGTCTCTATCTGCAGCCGGAGAAGAAACGAGTGCTCAGGGACTGTCTGCAAAGTGCAACTCCCAAAAAAGAGAATACAATAATCTTCAATCACTTCTATACAGTATATTTCTACCAAACTCACTACACACATCAATAGTCTCTAATGGCCTCATTTTGCGGAGGGAGCCTCATCTGAAGCGCAAACGCGGCGCACCTACAGTGCAGTGGCGGCTGGTGGAAATTATTTTAGGTGGGGCTATTGTAATGGTGAATAAACCACACGGGGAACATTTTGAGAAACTACCCCTTTAATGATGACTTCTGGTGATGTTAGAGATATGAGAAGTCTGATCAATACCTCCATAATCTTCAGTGTGGTTAGCTATGAATCTTCCAAAACTTCCGAACACCTTGTCCTGGACATAGTTTCTACAGTATAAACTGTGCAACAGTACAGTAGGCCCACACAAACTGCAGAACACCGGTTCTTTGGGAACACTCAAATGATTGAATTCCCATTTAAAATCAGGAGACTAAATACGAGCATTATATGCAGACACAGCCGTGGTTCAGAAACACAGACATATTAGAAAACAGACCATTAAGGCAACACATCTAGTTTGATGGATGCTGTCAAAACTCAACTATATACAATAATGTGTGTGTGTTTATTTATCACGGGCACATAGTATCTGTCCCCGGCTGTTTGAAGAGCAAGCATGGGAAACAAAAGACAGCGTTTACCGGTTTGCATCCAGCTAGTCACACACAGTTACAATCACACTCCCTGTAATTGACATAATTAATAGATAGTTCGCTTCTCACCATCATTTGCTGTGGCCCACTGGTGTGAACGATCGTAACTGAAAGGCTGCCTGTCAAATGGAAACATTCAGCCACGTGACTCACAAACTCTCGCGAGAGTTTTACACAAGACGGATCCTTTCTAGCCATAACCCTGCACCGGGCGCTGACATTGGCGCCCGGTGATCATCAGATTTGACGACGCTGATTGGCTGAAATTATGTTTCGGAGGCATAGTTTACAGATAGCAACAGTCAGCTGATAGTTGCTGCTGCTGCACTGGTTGAGGGCTCCTCTCTTAGCGCCCAGACGAGAGAGAGTAATGATACACGGGCAAGGCCAGGCAGGAAACATGTGACTTATCAGTAACTTTAGACATCGTAACACCAGTTTAAGCGAGATTTTATTGTAGATTATACATTTTACTGATACCAATTATATCATATTTACCTTGTTCATTTTTATTTTTTAATGTAGGAAGAGGTGGGGCGGCGCCCCTAGCGCCGCTATGGGCCGGCCGCCACTGCTACAGTGTAAGCACCACAGTTTCGCCGCTGCGAGGCTCCACTAGCACCTACACAACACATCAGCCCCATTGAACAGCCTAGTCGTGCCAGCCTATACAGCACATGAGGGGCAGAGCTTTACTCTGTGTGTGTTGCAACTTGCATATTTATTTATTGCACTTGACGCGCACACACACATGGCGTAATTTCCACTGGGGACAGGGGGGACGTCCCCCCACTTTACAAATATGTTTATTATTTTTTTTTAACGCAATCCGTCATGGCCACGGAGGAGCACACAGCCTCTGTGAGCGAGCGAGAGAGAGAGAGAACACACCTTTATTTATTTAATATAGATAAAGTAAGAAATCATTCCAATGTGTACTATAGGACAGTAAAAAAAAACAAAAAACAGATGTGATTAGTAAAATATGCATAAATAAAAATAAAGAATGCTAATTAGGTAACATAAGATAAGAATAAACAAGTTTAAATGATTTGTTATTGGTTGTGATCAGAGGATGGTGAGGTCCACCCCCAAATAAAGCAGGTTAAAATAATAGATAAAATAATTAAATTGAATACATGTTCTTTTAGTAAACACTGAAATAGGTTTTATTTTGTGAAAGTAGCTCCCATCCTAAAAAAGATTGGAGACCCCTGCTCTACAATATACTACAAATAGGAATAGAGAACCAGTTCCTGTTGAGAAGCGGTTCTTAGATGATTTAGATCACCTGCCACCATTGATCAAGAATCAATGAAGAATTGTATGGATAAAGATGTACATACCTTCCATACTAGTATCCACTGATTATGGGATTACGAGGAATTGATGTTAAACAAGAAGCAGAAGATATCGCTGACAGCTATGTAGATGCTCAGCTAATGTAGATGTAGCGTTAACATTATTTCTCTTTGATCTATGATGTTATATCAGGATTGAGGAAGTTCAGTGATTCATAAGGACAGCAAACCCCTCTGCATGTTCACTAGTAACATGTGACAGTCGCAGATTGACCTTAGTGTTTGTTGTAAACTGTAGGGGCAGGGGAAAGGGTTAAGGCATGTAGTTTAGATTCAAATGAAATGAGAATCTATGATGCATGTGTATTATCCTCGCAACTACAGTCGTTAAAATGTCCACTTTTATGTAAGGTTTGAGGGTGTGGTTCTGCAAGCCTCATTTGCATATTCACCTGTCGCGGCGCCCAGAGGCTTTTTAGAGGGCAGGTCAACAGGATGCCAGGGTGGTTCTCACGGGAGGAGGAAGCCTGTGTGGTGAATGCGGGTATTCAGCGGGATGGTTACGGTTTCTCAGCATGTGTAAAAATAGGGGAAGTAACTGAAAGTAACCGTATGTGGATATTGCATCGACCGACCTGGAAGCACGTCTCCTTGGAGAGGACGCGCACAGAGAGAGAGAGATTCTCTCCGACACAGGGTGAGATCGCTCCTGTGTGCCACGCAGGACCTCGTGTTTCTTTTTTGTGTGGAATATAGCCGTAAAAGGCCGACAAACATTTCTGTTGTTGCCGCCGACGGGCGCAGGAGCAACAGTTTTTTCTCAATGAACAATAGCCTGGGTTAGGCAGAAAAGACACTTTGTGTATCCCAGAGCGGACTGTTTTGTTTTGTTTGTGTTGTGTGGCTGGAAAACTGTCAATAGAATGGATCCATGCATGAAATCTGTCTCTGTTTATTTTGTTTAAAGGAGCAGATTATCCGCTTATTATTTCTGTTTACCTTTATAATCTTATTTCATTCAAGAACCCCTTGTGCGTTTAATTAACACAACTAGTTTAGATAGTTGATCGTTACAAACATAACACTGCGCTATCCAATGTTTCAGCGTATTCTCTCGGGCTAAACCCAGACAGTGGAAAGTATTCAAGTGAACATGTGAGAAAATAACCTACTGACTCAGGTAGCTGTGCTCATGGTAAGTGCCCCTTTCTAACACAATACGAGGGTAAGGACATTTTCCAAAAGCTTTTTTCTTGTGAGGGCATCTTTGTCCCAGGGCCCTATGTTAAACTCCACTCTCTGAAACAAACAACAACACAATCTTTGTGCATATTGTAGAAAAAAAATGCAAGTTTGGTGTAAAGACATGGCAACGTGGCATGAGAAGCAACTGGAGTTGTGTTTGTATCTGTGTTGGTGGCAGCCCGATACAGCAGTTTCCCTTATGAGCAATATGTCCTGAACTGTTACAGTCTGAAGAACTGAGAATGCATGTATAAAGCTTATATTGTTCTTTTCCACTAACTCCCAGTATGAGAGCAAACTAACTATTAGCCAAAATATTAAAGCCTTAAACAATATTTGATTGATAATATTCCTGATAACTGACAAACATTACACATACAGCTCTAGAAGAAATGAAGAGACCACTGTAGCATTATCAGTTTCTCTGGTTTTACTATTTACTGTATGTGTTTGAGTCCAATTACTTTCTATTTTATTCTATTAACTACTGACAAGTGACAACATTTCTCTGTATTGGAATTCAACAGGCACTGGAATGGAATGGCTGCTGTACATGTAGTGATTGAGATGTGAGAACAAGTTGAAGTTGTCTCTTGATGTTTTTCAGAGCTGTATGATCACGTGCACAGTGTGAGGCAGAGTGAATGTGGACCTGTATGTGCAGTATGGTCCTGTCGATGGCGCCGGCCTGCAGCAGGGTCACGGTGCATCCTCCAAACCCTCCGCCCGTCATCCGGCTGCCGTACACCCCCTCCACCTCCAGGGCGGCAGCCACCAGCTCATCCAGCTCCCTGCAGCTCACCTCATATAGGTCTCTGATGGGGGGGGGGCAGCGCGTTAGCTCACTCCTCCCACATTCTGTCCTAATAGTGACTCTCCACCTGCTGTGCTGTACCTCAGTGAGTTGTGGCTCTCCACCATCAGCCTGCCGAACTCTTTGTATTCTCCTCTCCTCAGAGCCTCCGCAGCCTGGACCGTCCTCTCGATCTCATTAATCACATGACGCGCTCTGCGGACGGTGACCTCGTCCATTCTGTCGCTGGCCTCTGAAAGGATAGGGACTGTTGGGGCTATATATTGATTCATATATTATCTGGACCCTGAGTCTGTAATAAAGTTTTCATTCATTCATATTATTTCATAGTTAAACATTTATTTTCCTTACTGTTTTTGTTTATTGTTATTTTAGTGTAATTTCCCTGTGTAAGATTCGCCTTCTGGGGCCTCAGCGGAAGATTAACTTTTGAGTGAACTTCCACTTTATTTATTTATGGTTTTGGACGCTATACAGGGAAGGTTAAAAATGCTATGTCATGTTACGTCAAGCTTCTATATAAATACATTTCCTTCGTTAACCTTTGCATTAAAATGTTATATCTATATATATATATACACTACCAGTCAAAAGTTTGGACACACCTTCTCATTCAAAGTTTTTTTATTTATTTTAATTGTTTCTACATTGTAGATTTATACTGAAGACATCAAAACTATAAAGGAACACACATGAAATTATCGAGTAAACAAAAAAGTGTTAAATTCAGAATATGATTTTTATTTAGCTGGCTACTGCAGAATGGCAGCTGGAACGAAAAACTCATCAGACCAAAGTCCAGATTCCACTGGTCTAATGTCCATTCCTTGTGTTTCTTGGCCCAAACAATTCTCTTCTTCTTCTTGTCCATCCTCAGCAGTGGATCTTTGCAGCGATTGGACCACGAAGGCCTGATTCACGCAGTCTCCTCTGAACGGTGGATGCTGAGATTGTCTGCTACTTCAGCTCTGTGATCCTTTATGTGGGCTCTAATCTGAGGTGCTTTAATGTGTGCTTTCTGAGTCTGGTAACTCTGATGTTTTTATCCTCTGAGCAGAGGTAACTCTTGCTCTTCCTTTCCCGGGGGTCCTCATGAGAGCCAGTCTCATCATAGCGTTCCATGGTTTTTGCGACTGCACTTGAGGACACATTCAAGGTTCTTGACATTTTCCAGATCGACTGGCCTTCATTTCTTAAAGTCACGATGGACGGTCGCTTCTCTTCACTGAGTTGACTGGTTCTTGCCATAATATGGATTACAACAGTAGTCGAATAGGGCTTTCCACTGAGCACTGACTCTGCACAACACGACTGCTGCTCTCAAACACATCCAGAAGGCGAGTCATTCCACACATGGACTCTTCACAAGGCAATGTGTGGGAACACCATTCCAGGTGACGACCTCATGAAGCTGACTGAGAGAAGCCAGGAGGCTGCAAAGCTGTCATCAAGGCAAAAGGGGCTACTTTGAAGAATATCAAATAGAAATGATATTCTGGATTTTTTAACACTTTTTTGTTTACTAGATAATGTTCTTTCACAGATTTGATGTCTTCAGTATTAATCTACAAAGTAGAAATAAATTAAAATAAACAAAAACCATTGAATGAGAAGGTGTGTCCAAACTTCTGACCGGTACTGTAAATATCTGGGAAAGGGAAACGGCTTCTTTTGAAATGGAGCACCCTAGGTTCCTCCCTCCAAATTGAAGGCCAGCCGGCTGACAGCCCACTGCATCATAAAACCCAGATAGTCTGCCCCCCCTCCTCCTGTGTCCTGACGCCGGGTCTCGATTCCTCTGTAAATGTATTCCTTCAATTGCAGAGCGCTTTTCATCACAAACACAAATAAACCAGCTAAGGTTCACACAGTATGTTTCCTAGACATGCATTAGTTGCTCGAACTTCAATAATGATTGCGGCCCATTATTTGTAGCCCAATAGTTACTCATCACATAGATATACCTGCATCAAACCCTGATTATTAGTGGTGAAATGTAACAAAGTACATTCAACATATGTACTCTTAGTGAATGTTTGTATTTTAGGTTTGTATAATCAGTCAAATCATTCAAGAGTCATATATAGCTAGTTATATATTCAGCTTTAGCTAAACTGAGCAGCTTCAAAAGTACGTCATTTTAGAAAGAAAATGTACCTCTGCTAACATTCACTTCCTGTCCTCGGACTACAGGCTGCAGTTATAAGAAGAAGTCGGTTTAGATTTGTAACCATACAACACTGTCCACTCAGCTATCAGTAAAATAAAAAGAGTCCACACGCTCAATAGCCTGGAGGCTAAAACGGAATTTCTGGCCCCGTGTGACGAAGGGAACGTCGTCACTATGGACTGACGGCTTCAGGCCGGGTGATATGCCACTTTATTAGCGTGATTGCACAGTATATGTTGTCTGTGGCTGATGATTGTGTGCACCTGGTGTCCTGTGTTGTCTCCTCCCCCTCACCCGTGTCTGGTTGTGCTGATTAGAGTGTGTGTATTTAGGCTCTGTTTCTCTGTCTGTTGAGGGGGCTGGGTGTGTGTGTGAGATCCTTGTGGCTGCAGGATGTGTGCAAGGAGAACAGCAGGATTGAAGCTGTGAACGTTGTGCTCATGATTTTAATAAATGCCCACGTCGGGTTATATTTTTGGACGTTCTGCCTCTGCCTCCTTGCTTGGTCTGGGCCGCTCGACGGTCGGCTTCACACCCCGTCAGAAAACAATGAAAAGTGTTGTTTTACTTTGAACAGAGACAGTCTAGCACTAACACACTGTACGGAACAAGAGGAGACAGGGCAGTGACAGATGGGACAGAATGACATCACTGGAATGGAAGAGGATAGGATCAGGCAGGATGCTAACCCAGGACAGGGGAAATCAAAAGGAAGTGGAATATCAAGGTTTAGCTCAGGAGAATAACAACTAAACTCCTCACCCTCCAGGTCCTTCATGGTGGCGTCTCTGAGACTGCTCTTCCCCATGGCGGAGGCGGCCTCCTCACAGCGCCGGCGCCTCAGGGGGTACTCACTGCCGCTCAGAGAGTGCTTCACGTTGGAGTTGGTGATGAGAATGATCAGGCCTGGGTCTGCCAGAGGGACGGGGGTGGCCTCCAGGGACCTGAGTACAAACACAGGGACGCGGGAAGTCAGTCAGAGTTTGGGGTGCGGGTCTTTAGCAACAGCTTGTGAGAGCAGCGCATTCATCGGTGTTCGTTTTAATGCTGCCAGTTTGTTGACGGCCTGTGTGTTGATGGGACTTCTCATGCTCCCTAAATGTTTCCCTTGCCTTTCGCCAGTTGTTAAATCCTCCTTTCACAAAACTCCCATCCCTGATCTTGTCTGCACTGACGAGCTTCTTTTCTATAGCAGAGCAACAGAAGAAGCACACCGCATTATCACTTTCTCTTATAGTGAAGCTTTTTATAGACTGCCGACACCAAAATAATAACTCAAAAATAGTAACTCAAAGTAAAACTTTTGTATTGATTTGTTTAGTGAACTTTTTGGTGTTGCAGTTACAACTCTCCACCAACAGATGGGGGTGCTGCAGCCCCCTCAGCACCCCCCCTTCCCGCATCCATGTACAACACAAACAAGTACCTGATGTAGATATGTTGTTCCTCTGTCTATGAAAGACCATTTGAAACAAGAAGAGACTAAAAGTAATCTCCCAGTTTAAAGTACCTGCAGTCGATGAGCAGGGCGTGGCCCTCCCAGTTTAAAGTACCTGCAGTCGATGAGCAGGGCGTGGCCCTCCCAGTTGAAAGTACCTGCAGTCGATGAGCAGGGCGTGGCCCTCCCAGTTGAAAGTACCTGCAGTCGATGAGCAGGGCGTGGCCCTCCCAGTTTAAAGTACCTGCAGTCGATGAGCAGGGCGTGGCCCTCCCAGTTTAAAGTACCTGCAGTCGATGAGCAGGGCGTGGCCCTCCCAGTTTAAAGTACCTGCAGTCGATGAGCAGGGCGTGGCCCTCCCAGTTTAAAGTACCTGCAGTCGATGAGCAGGGCGTGGCCCTCCCAGTTTAAAGTACCTGCAGTCGATGAGCAGGGCGTGGCCCTCCCAGTTTAAAGTACCTGCAGTCGATGAGCAGGGCGTGGCCCTCCCTGTTTAAAGTACCTGCAGTCGATGAGCAGGGCGTGGCCCTCCCAGTTTAAAGTACCTGCAGTCGATGAGCAGGGCCTGGCCCTCCCAGTTTAAAGTACCTGCAGTCGATGAGCAGGGCGTGGCCCTCCCAGTTTAAAGTACCTGCAGTCGATGAGCAGGGCGTGGCCCTCCCAGTTTAAAGTACCTGCAGTCGATGAGCAGGGCGTGGCCCTCCCTGTTTAAAGTACCTGCAGTCGATGAGCAGGGCGTGGCCCTCCCTGTTTAAAGTACCTGCAGTCGATGAGCAGGGCGTGGCCCTCCCTGTTTAAAGTACCTGCAGTCGATGAGCAGGGCGTGGCCCTCCCTGTTTAAAGTACCTGCAGTCGATGAGCAGGGCGTGGCCCTCCCTGTTTAAAGTACCTGCAGTCGATGAGCAGGGCGTGGCCCTCCCTGTTTAAAGTACCTGCAGTCGATGAGCAGGGCGTGGCCCTCCCTGCCCAGAACAGACACAAACTGATCCATGATGCCGCACGGGACTCCAGCGTGAGAGTGCTCTGCCTGCTGACAGGCCACCGCTTTGGAAACCTTGTCTCCGTCATCTGAAAGATCAAGAAAGATCCATCTTTAATTAAAGAAATCCTGGCCTGTATACCTTAAGTTCAACTATAATGGTTGTAGAAATAAAGTTATTTAAAGAATAAACTGCAGCAGAACTTCAAAACTGTCATATCGCTATATGCCTGCCGGATAGCCTAGGGTTTAGAGGGGGCGGCCCATATGCAGTCACCGCTGCCTGGAAGGCCGGTTCGATTCCCGAGCGGGCCAATTCAGGCAATGTCCTCCCCTCCGCCTCCCCCTTTCACTCTAAGATCTCCAATAAAGGCACGCGGTAGCATTGCATAGTCAGTCTACACCAATAAATCAGTTTCCTTTTGGGTTTTCCTTTCAATTCTCTGTACACCCTCCATCTCTGATATGATTAGTAATCCTCCCTGACGGCACTGGATATCAGAGTTGGTGGAATATCAGAGTTGGTGGAATATCAGAGTTGGTGTCATTTTGGAAAATGATATTTTGTATTAATTATCGCAAAATAGAAAATACAGGAATGTTGACCAAATGCCTACAAAGTTCCTTATGTTCTATCAGAAAGACTTCTGTGTAGATAAGTTAATCTACAACAATGGAGCTGTGCACGATCCATTTTGTATCAAGCAGCAGATTTGCAGCATGGTGTGTTGGAGTCACATTGCATTCAGTCTAACTACTGCACAGGTATCTGGTGCAGCTCCAAAGCTGCTCTGTCTCTGATCTCAGACTCTGACCTGGCTGAAGTTGCTGCAGGAATGTGTAGAATGCCACCTCCAGAGAGGCAGAGCTGGACAGGCCCCCCCCCAGGGGGACACTGCTGGCTATCACCGCCCTGAACCCCGTGACAGGAGGAGCTGCAGACAGAGAAAGGACACGTTGAAGCAAAGTACAACCAAAGCAGCTCCTGCAGTACATGTCTTCTCATTCACTGACAAACTCCTGTAGTATTATTATCAGTTATATTGATGTTCCTTGAACTATGGTAAATCCCAGGCAAAGTGTTCTAGCTATTGACAGTCATTGTGTACCCCTGTAATGCTCGATGACACCCTTCACGTAGTTGGCCCAGCGGGGTAACCCTGGAGCCAGCGGGGCTCCATCAGCAGGCAGGCTGAAGTCCACTCTGTGGGGCTCATCAGCATCCTCAGTCGCTGTTACCACGGTAACATCCCGGCCACAGGTTTGACTCCCTACAACCACAGTCACCAAGGGCAGCGCCTGAGTCACCAAACACAGAGAGGAAATATTTAGCCAAACTCTTTAAAATCAGGGAGTATGCTGATGTTACTGATGTGAGGAAGACTGCTGTTAATACACCATTACAGACTGTCAGTGCGGTGTGGCAGGGTGCGCGGTCTGAGTGTCCAGCAGTGGAGTTAGGCCTTGTCCTTGAGCCTTAGAAGTGGGGTTTTTTTCTGACAAAAACAAAATAGGCCTACTCACTTCTAGATGTTTTAGTGCAGAGTTGTTGTATGACACATTGAAATCAAGTTATTTGCAAACTCAGCAGTCTTTGTTCCCTTTCGAGTATGTATGCATATCCTACATTTCTAGTATAAAAGTTCTTATTGAGTCCATTCATATATTGTTTATTTTGCTTCTGGGTTTCCCATAAACCCAAGAATGTAATAATCCTTTGCCTATATGTCTTTATTCTTCCATGCCATGTGGTCCAAAATATGGATTATACAGGCCAGACTTCTGAAAAGTTGACAAAACTCAAACAAAACATAAATATATCCGTGCCAGATGTGTTATCCAGATGTGGTACTGAATAGTGCTGGTGTTACCATCGGCAGCACGAAGCCCTGGTTGTAGTCGGTGTGCTCTCCGATCAGGTTCACCCTCCCCGGGGCACAGACCGCTATGAGCGGAGCATCCCCCCCGAACAACTGCTCGTACCGCCGCCGAGCCGCCGCGAACAGCTCCGACACAGTGGGGACAGAATCGGCCATGGAGCCGGACACTTCTGACACTGGGTAGAAACTACTTAAATCAATGAGACATGCGCAGGACAGACACAAAGAGTATTTTCTGAAGTTAAAAGCTCAGAAATTGGCTGAGAATGCATGAGAATGTGAGGATCTTCTGACATGGCAGGTGCTCTTTACTTCCTGGAGGTGTGGCCAAACGGTTTGTTATGAGGCTCTGATTGGTGGAAACCAGTCACATGACACAGCTTGATATTTCAGCTCTTCCACGTTAATCTTTTGTTTTGAGAAAAAAGGTTATGGTATTTGTTTTCATGTATGTCCTTATTACCTTTTTAATACAAATAAGGTAAATAAATAAAATAAAGTTGCACAAAATGGTACCCAAGTGAAGTATCAGGTGATCTTGAACTTTACAAATCTTTTGTCATCACATAAATACAGATATTATATTACACTGACTTGGTTTCATGTAGTTATTTTTTTATTTGCCTTTCCTTAAAAGGAACATGAAGGAAGAAAATATGTTGTTACCAGGCAAATCTAATGGGAAGACATTAAGCACATATTCAATGCAAAGATACAAAGCTCTTTAATCAAACAAGAAATCCATTGTATTGAGAAAAGGATAGATCTAATGTATTTTTAAATTGTCTGTTTTTTGTTGAAGGAGCACAATGGCAATGCAACTTTAGTTGAGTTTTATTTCTGTCGTTTGTAGACTTATTTTGCATTTTTTACCATCAATTAAGATAATTATTGTATTTCAGTCATCAGCCCACATATACAGTCTGTCCTGTGCACACACAGAGCAGGGGGGCCGAGGACAGCTGGTTCCTTCCCTCACAGCAGGAGGCAATAACATTGTAATCCTGCCATTTCCAGTTTTTGAAATTGCACCAGCAATCTGATTATTCCTCTATAACTGTAAGGGAACTCAGGTAACATTTGCCAGTGACTGTAACACTGAGCTTGGCCTCCCATGGCCCCCGTCCATTATCTACGATAATGCAATTTATGCGGTTGCAGCTCAATATATGCTGTAACCTGTAGATGTTGGTTTTTTTCCAGTAATGTAATTTAATACATTTAAACTAAGTTACTAAAACAAATGCCAACAAATAATAAGAAATACAATAAAAACTAAGTTTGGCTGCATAAACATTATATATTACCCCAAACTCCTTTTAATGTGCTGAATCTTGGGCCAAATTCTATTTAAAAAGTAACAAGAAAATTACGTCACAGACACAAACTCTGTTACTAAATGAACAATTATGGCATTTATATTTTTGTATGCGCTATACTAAACAAAAAACGTTAACATCTTGAAGATTGTCTTTGTCTCCTTTTTCCCGTATTAAATGTGCTCCTCTCATTCAATTATTGGCCCCATCCAAGCCCCCCAAGTAATTTAGAACCACCACTGGTTACAGCAATTTAAAGTGAAGGAGTTTAAATGAATAGGATGGAGGTCGCAGATTCACTGTGAAGTTAACATGATCTTATTTCATTATATCACATGTTTAGTCTAAGCAGAGTTAGTGACAGCAGCACACGTGGAACAGAACAGAACATGATCATGGTTACTCAGACATGGAGTAGCATTTACAGTCATTCCATATCCAAACAGTTAAGTTACTTCTTCGGTTTCGTATTTCATCTAAGTAATTTACATGTTCTCATGCTTTAATATTGAACAAATAATGTATCAAAGCATGCACAAAGGACAAACAAAAAACATTGCAGAAGACCTGCACTTTTACCTCCATTAATATGACACATTTCTCTAAAATATTTTTTCTGGACAGATTCTAAACTATAGTCTGAAAAAGTAATTAGCTATCAGACAAATGTAGTGCAGTAGAAGTAGAAATTATATATGACAATACATTTTGAATCTACTGTCATTGTATCAACATGTAGAATCACATCGTATGGCACTCTCAACTCTTTCCAGGACATGCCGGGGCCCTGCCTGCCAGTAGCTTTGCCGATATCTGTGTTGATAGGTAATAGATTAAGAGCGGTGAATCATCTTAGAAACAGGAAGCACTCAAACGTTTGTGTGAGTTTATCTAATTTAGCAGTGATTCCATGTCAGCCACAGCTTGTTACAAAAAACATGACTGATAGTGTGTTTAACAAACTTAAACTAGCTTTATTAAATGTCAGGTCTTTGGCAGGAAAAACATTTTTAATCAATGATTTTATCACTGAGCACAATCTCGATTTTATGTTTTTAACAGAAACTTGGATTGAACAAAATAACAGTGCAGCTGTTCTTATCGAATCAACCCCTCCCAACTTTAGTTTTATGAGTCAGGAAAGAATGCATAAGAAAGGAGGTGGAGTTGCTATTCTGTTCAATGATTCCCTTCAATGCAGGAAGACATCTTATGGGAACTTTGCTTCTTTTGAATATGTGGCCCTTCAGCTGAAATGCTCCTCTCGAGCTCTGTTCCTAAATATCTATAGACCACCCAAATACTGTGCAAGCTTTTTTGATGACCTTACTGAACTGCTGTCTATAGTGTGTATTGACTTTGACCGTCTAGCCATTGTTGGTGATTTTAACATCCATGTTGACAACCCCCAGGACAGAGGGGCTAAAGAACTGTTTTGTGTTCTTGATAGCTATGGACTGACTCAGCATGTGACGGAGCCCACGCACAATAAGGGGCACACTCTGGACTTAATTATCTCAAAGGGTCTGAATATCTCTAAGTTTGTGGTGACTGATGTTGCACTCTCTGACCATTCCTGTGTTTTCTTTGAGAGCTCTATTTCTGTTCACACAAGTGTTCAAAAAGAGGTAACCACAAAGCGATGTTTAACTGAAAATACTAGGGAAATGTTTACTCAGAATTGTTCTACCACACTTGACCCTGCTAACACCTCAGTAAATAAGCTAGTAGATCATTTTAATTCAAAAATTAAAAATGTTATAGATGCCATTGCTCCAATTAAGGTAAAGGAAGTGACTGGGAAGAAAATATCTCCATGGAGAAAGGCCATGACCGTGAAAACAGAAAAAAGAGAATGTCGAAAAGCTGAACGCAGGTGGCGAAAAACAAATCTCCAGGTTCACTTTGAAATCTATAAAGAGAGACTTGGCCTTTATAATTTGGAATTGAAAAACGCACGACAATCGTTCTTCTCTGACATCATTACCAAAAACAACGCACGTGCCTTGTTTGCTACCGTCGACAGACTAACTAACCCCCCAGTGTCAGTAGCCTCTGCATTTCTATCCACCAGGGCGTGCAATGATTTTGCCTTTTTCACTGACAAAATTCAGAAAATCAGACAAGCAGTCAGTGCCTCTGCATCAGGAACAGCAAATGTGTTGTCTCTGTGTCCACTTAACATCAATTCAGACATCATGACACAATTCCATCAGATTAATGATAAAAACCTAGAGGACATTATACAACTTCTGAAGTCCTCCTCCTGCTGCCTTGATATTATTCCAACAGGATTTTTCAAAGATGTTTTTCGTTGCATGGCCTCAGAACTACTTCATATAGTAAACAAATCTCTTCACTCAGGTATTTTTCCACAGGCCCTGAAAACTGCAGTCATTAAACCGCTCTTAAAAAAGAATAATCTAGATGCTTCAGTAATGAACAATTACAGGCCCATATCAAACCTGCCATTTCTAGGTAAGATCATTGAAAAAGTTGTTTTTCAACAGTTGAGTAATTTGTTGCATTTAAATAACTGTTTCGATGTGTTCCAGTCAGGCTTTCGTCCAAACCACAGCACTGGGACTGCTCTTGTAAAGGTCTTTAATGACATCCACTTAAACACAGACAGTGGCAGAACTTCAGTGTTAGTATTATTAGATCTCAGTGCTGCGTTTGACACTGTTGACCACAGCATATTACTAGACCGACTGGAAAACTGGGTGGGACTTTCGGAAACAGTTCTAAATTGGTTTGAACCCTACTTAAAGGACAGAAACAACTTTGTTTCTATCGGTAAATACACATCTGAGTTGACAAATATGACATGTGGGGTTCCTCAAGGCTCCATCTTGGGGCCTCTTCTCTTTAACATCTACATGCTACCACTGGCTCAGATAATGAAGAACAACAAAATAAGTTACCATAGCTATGCAGATGACACACAAATGTACGTAACAATTTCACCAGGAGACTATGCTCCAATTAAAACACTGAGTAAGTGCATTGAACAAATCAATGACTTGATGTGTCAGAACTTTCTCCAATTAAACAAAGATAAAACTGAGGTAATGGTTTTTGGAGACAAGGCAGAACGTTTAAAAGTTAGCGCTGAGCTTCAGTCTGCAATGTTCAAACCAACAGATAGAGCCAGAAATCTAGGTGTAGTCATGGACTCTGACCTGAGCTTCAACAGTCACATTAAAACAGTTACTAAATCAGCGTACTATCACCTAAAGAACATATCTAGGATTAAAAGACTAATGTCACAGCAGGATTTGGAAAAACTTGTCCATGCCTTTATCTTCAGTAGACTGGACTACTGCAAAGGTGTCTTCACAGGTCTCACTAAAAAATCTATTAGAAAGCTGCAGCTGATTCAGAACGCCGCTGCTCGAGTCCTCACTAACACTAAGAAAGTGGATCACATCACTCCAGTTCTGAAGTCTTTACACTGGCTTCCTGTGTGTCAAAGAATAGATTTCAAAATACTGCTGCTGGTTTATAAAGCACTGAATGGTTTAGGCCCAAAATACATTTCTGACCTCTTGCTAAACTATGAACCATCCAGATCTCTCAGGTCTTCAGGGACTGGTCAGCTTTCTGTCCCCAGAGTCAGAACTAAACATGGTAAAGCAGCGTTCAGTTATTATGCTCCAAATATTTGGAACAAACTCCCAGAAACCTGCAGGTCCGCTGCAACTCTTACTACTTTTAAATCCAGGCTGAAGACTTTTCTTTTTGTCGCTGCTTTTAATTGAACTATTCATATCTTAAACTGCACTGTAACTTTTATCCATGTATTTTTCCTTTTAATGTTTATTTTATTAGCTTTTCTTTTTTAATGCTTAATGTCTTTCATTTTTTGTAAAGCACTTTGAATTGCCTTGTGTTGAAAAGTGCTATATAAATAAACTCGCCTTGCCTTGGAGTGTGGCTCCCCCTAGTGGCCGCTGTTGCAGGAGCAATATAACTTATACTTCTTTTATTTTTTCCCTGTACAAAAGTCAGTTTGGTGGAGAGCTGGACCTCAGTCACTCTAACACTGTGTGGTATTGTGAGGTTCTTCATTTTGTTCAAACATTTCCAGAATTACATTTCTATTCTATCATTGTGAATATATTACCTGTATCGCTAAATAACATCAGGTTCATTTACAGCTGGTGCATGACAAAAGCAAACAATAATACTTCAAAATCCAATAAATAAAATAACAACAAAGTCAATACTTTGAATTGTACAGTCACAGTTTTTCTTTTCATTGCTACAGTTAAAAATTGTCTTAACAATAAATGTATTTAGGAAAAGTCTGCTCCTGATTCAAGTGAGTAAGTGCAATATTGTTGGACACAGGGAGAAATGTTATCTAAAATGTGTAATGATTGGCAATGGCTCTAAAACTTCACATTTGAGCCCATTTCCACATGACAATGTTCTGTCAATATGTCTCAGCAGGTATGATTCATCTGACAAAACCATTTTTTTGTATTCTTCTCATGATGACAAAGATATTTTGATTATTTCCCCCATTTCACACATGCTTGGAGAATGTTTTAATTAGGCTAGCTCCCAGTCCTGATAAAAAGTCAATCAGTTCATTAAATTATCTGTGAGATTATCTTAATATAAAATGAACATTTGACAGATTAATGCTTAATTCTCTTAAAAAGTTATTGAAAGATACACTTTTGTGGATACAAGCTGAAAACTAGAAAATGAAGTAGGCTACTTTATGTTAGTAGATTTTCGTAAAGAATGTGACTCTTAAAGGAATGGTATGCTCATGACACTCATTTTTTAAAAATTATCATCCGATAAAACAGACCAGTCTCTGCCAGTCTCTCTCTCTCTTTTTTTTTTTTTAATCCGATGACATTATCAGTGATTTTAAACTGATTATATACCGAAATAACATCAACACTGTGGGCGCCGCCATTTCCCGGACGTGACGTAAACCATGCGTTTGGTTTTCGAGGACACGTTGATCTCCATGTTATTTACTGTAGTTTCTCTATTCAAATATGCCTCACTGTATCGCGAAATATTGCCACAATTCTGATAGGAACAATCCACGGAATGCTCGGTTCCATCTGTTGCCAAAAGGTAAGCGTAAGAAGTACATTCAGAGGCAGTGGCTAGCGAAATGTGGCCGGCCCGAACCGAAAGATTCACAGGCTCATGTATGCAGCGAACATCTCAAATTTCCGGACGACTACTCTGAGAGTATGATAACACATAACATGGGATTTATGGAACAACCATTACTTAATGCAGATGCAGTACCATCGGTCTTTCTGGTGTCATCACCGACCAGGACACCAGTTCGGCCAGTAGAGAAATCGCCCTCTGCAAGTGTGAAGCGACGGAGGAGCAGAAGTAGTGCTTGGAGTAAGAATAAGGTATGTTATAGCGCATTTCCATTGCAGCGGCTAGCCCCGTTTTAACGTCCTTTAGCGTCCAGGCCAGGACAGTTTTTGGTGGCCTTTCCATATAGCGTAGTACCGACTAGTGTGTATTTTCCCCCAGTTTTTTCCGGCCCCATAAAATCGTGATTCTATGGCCAGGGACAACGAAGCTGAGTATGCTAAACTAGAGAGGGAATCGCTAGCAAGGGTGGTACTACATGCATACATATAGTATCTTATATCATCTTCCCATTATACACACATGCATTTCCAAACATTTGGACTACCTATGTTGCAAATGTATTATCTCTTCAATTTACACACGGCATCTATTGCACGTCTGTCCGTCCTGGGAGAGGGATCCCTCCTCTGGTGCTCTCCCTGAGGTTTCTCCCATGTTCCCTTTAAACTGGGGGTTTTCTTCGGAAGTTTTTCCTTGTACGATGTGAGGGTCTTAGGACAGAGGGTGTCGTATTGTCATACTGATAAAACATCAAAACTTCTTCCTCTGCTGACGAGTCCGAACTCAAATATTCAGCCATGTTTCCGTGTGTTGACAAAGTGAACGCATGGATGACGTCACGACCATCACGTGACTACTGAAAATGGCAAAAATGGCGGCGGCCAGACGGAATATAAAGGTTTTGATAAAAAAGAGCTATAAAATCATTATTTACCGGGGAATATCTCTGATTTCTTCAGGGTATGGTTTAAACATAATGTTTCACTAAATACTGAAGTTTTGATTAATTATCTGATGAGTGGACCATTCCTTTAATAGCACTTTGTGATTTTGATGCTATTTCAGTAAAACAAAGCCGTTTTGTCCACTTATGGGATTGTTGCTTCTTTCTTGTACACCACTCATAACCGCTAGGGGTCGCTGTATACCTAAAACCGCCAACGGGTAACATGTACCTGTGCTGTCTAAGACGCTGTTTTACTCCAGCCAGCAGGTGGTGCTGTTGCTTTTTGTTTCTTCTTCTTTTGTTAGTACCAGCCAATGGGAAAGACTTACATTAAAAACATAGGACGTGATGTGTCATGTGAGTCGTTGTTGAAAGGGACAGAGAGGAGAAATATCATTGTTTGAATCTGCATCCATCCTTCTTTGCTATGTTGTTGAAAGCATTGCTTGTAAGTAACGATTATTTTGAGGTTTCAATGTTTAAGTAGATTGCTATTCATTGATGTTTGATGTATGGTTAGCACATGTTTTGTAGTGTGTATTACACAGCACTTTTGCATGTAAACATTTGATATGCATATTTTGTGATGTTTGTGACGTAATTAACCATTGTATTATATATTTCTGCATCACAGCTAAGTGTCTAATTTCAATGTATATTGTGTTTCTTTCAGTTTTACTCTGTTGACTTGTGGATGTAAACATCTTATTAAAGAAGATAAACGCTTGCCACTTGTCGAGGAGTTATCTGTCTGCATATCTGTACCAGGGTTTCCGCTAGGATTTTTTCTCGCAGGTCAAATGTCCGGGCAGAATTTATTTTACCGGACTAATTTGAAACTTACCGGTCATATTTCAATAATAATAATAATAATAATAGTTGTGTAGCAGAGTTTCCGTTAGCAGGTAATTACCGGACTATGAGCAGATATGCTTCAGTTTAAAACTCAGTTCACGGGCTCATTTTTATATTGCTTCAGTTTATAATCGTAACAGATCGAAAAATTCAGATTCATTTTTCAATAAATGATTCCACAAACAACATAATTATTACATTCAAACAAACTACTTGTAGTAGATAACGTACATTATTCAGAAGTTTACATCAACTTTGAATAATAACACGGGAGAAACGGATCCTCTCTTTTCCCCTCTCCCTCTCTCTCTCTCCTGACAGCCTGTCGGTTTCTCATGCAGCTCCTGCAGCTCGCTAAACAGAGGGCGGGGCTTCAGGTGATCATGCAGAGCTGCGTGTCTCGGTCAGACTCAGCAGCTGATCTGATCTCTCTCTCTCGTCCGGTTACACTTCACTCGCGTTTATGTCGATCAGATCCAGCTCTCCTGATCGGCCTTTATAGAGAGCACCGATCAAACTGTTAAGAGTGAATATCGGCCGATAATGACCGGCGGCCGATCGATCGGAGCCTCCCTAATTATTACCAGACATTTTGACCGTCAGGTTTTGAATTTACCGGTTTTTTATAAATTTTACCAGCTAAAAACCGGTAATTACCGGCTAACGGAAACCCTGATCTGTACTCATAACGACAGTGAGGGCAGAACAGTAAAAAAGCAGATTTGTCTACATCATCAAAGTATCAGGTGGATACACACGTCAGTCTTCCCTAAGAAACTAAACATGTTTCAGCCAGGAGATAATGAATCAGTCCACACTCACGCATCAAAATCATCAAAGGGCTCCAGTAAGTCATCTGCCAGCTTGACTGCGGTCAATGCAAGGGCTAGAGCGGAGGCAGCACGAGCCAGAGCGGCCTATGCTCAAAAGGAAATCGAATTGAGAGTAAAACAAGCAGAACACAGAGTGGAAGAAACACGTCGAGGCTACATTGGAAGCGCTTCATCAGGAACGCGATGCAGAGGCAGCTCTCGCTGAAACTAATGTGTACGAGGCTGCGGCAAGCGAAATAGAAGAAGACCGCATAAGCGTTCGCTTCCCACAGACCTTTCACCCATTAGAACGCACAAGCGAGTATGTGAATGACCAATTTCTCCAAAATGAGAAATCAACTCCACATGCAGCCCTGAAGCCTAACGAGGCTCCAACGGACTCCACATTTAACCAACTCAAGCAGGAAGTTGAAATGCCTGACCCGAGATCTCCATACACGTTGCTGCCTTGCAAGAACAACGCAAACAACAGAGCATCTCAGCTACCTAAGAGCTTTGCAGTGCATGAAGAACCACAATGGTCAAGTCCTCTGATTCACCCACAAGAAACCTGAAGTATTTCTGACCTTCCCAGATTTCTAGCTAGATGTGAGTTGCTCACTGGAGGTCTTACAAGGTTTAGCGACAAGCCAGGTGACTACTGGGCATGGAAATCCTCATTTGAAAATGCCATCCAAGGTCAACATCTAACAGTTAGTGAAGAGCTTGACTTGTTGACTAAGTGGTTAGACGACAAATCCTCACAACATGCAAAACGCCTCAGAGCAGTGCATACTAACTACCCTTCCCTCGGTCTGAACAAAGTGTGGGAGAGACTTCAAGAGTGTTATGGATCTCCTGAGGCCTTAGAAAAGTCTATGTTTGATAGGCTAGAACAGTTCCCCAGAATTACCAACAAGAAGCCTCATCTGCTACGGGACCTAGGTGACCTACTGTTAGAGATTGACTCTGTTAAGTGCAAAGGACACATACCAGGATTGCTGTACCTCGACACGGCACGTGGAATCCATCCCATAGTGGATAAACTTTCATTTGGCCTGCAAGAGAAATGGATGACGCACGGAACCAGATACAAACGTGATTATTCTGTGTCATTCCCTCCATTTTCGGTCTTTGCCACCTTCATTAAAGATGAGGCCAAAATGAGAAATGACCCCAGTTTCATGTCTATGGTTCCACCCACCTTCACGACCTTCAAAGCAGACAAGTATCTGGAAAAACTCGACAAATCAAAAATGCCTATCACAGTTCACAGCACAGAAGTGGTTATCTCCGAACAAACGCCAAGTGCTGAAAAAAAACATTACAGACCCAAGCAAAGAGTGTCCCATCCACAAAAAACCTCATCCACTCAAAAAATGCAGGTTATTCCGGGAGAAGTCTCTGGAAGAACGTAAGGCTTATCTGAGACAAAATCAGATATGCTGTGCTTCTTCCAGCCATCAAGCAAAGAACTGTAAGATGGAAATCCACTGTTCAGAATGTGAAAGTAACTCATATCAGTGCTCTCCACGCTGGTCCTGCACCATGGGCGACACACAGGTTTGCAGGACCTGCCTTTGATCACGGCGGGGAGCAAGGCTCAGCTTCACCCATTGCCACCTCTACATGCACACAGGTGTGTGGAAATAAGATCGGTGGACACTCATGTGCCAAGATTTGCCTCGTTGATGTCTATCCAAAGGATCACTATGACAGAGCTTATGCTATCTTGGACGATCAGAGCAACAGGTCTCTGGCTAGATCTTCCTTCTTCGATATCTTTGGGATCGACAAAAACTCTTCTCCATACACTCTTAAGACATGTGCAGGTGTTTCAAAGGTGACTGGGAGAAGAGCGAGTAATTTCATAGTGGAATCAGCAGATGGCCAATCCAGTGTGGCTTTGCCCACGCTTATCGAATGTGACATGCTTCCTGACAATCTAAATGAAATACCAACTCCTGAAGCAGCTCACTATTATCCACATCTCAAGGACGCTGCTAAAGAGATCCCAGCATTCGATCCCAAGGCTGATATTCTGTTGCTACTTGGAAGAGATGTTATTCAGACCCACAAGGTGCTCGAGCAGCGCAACGGGCCCCTAAATGCTCCATTCACACAGAAGTTAGCTCTGGGGTGGGTTATTATTGGTGATGTCTGTCTTGGCGGAGCTCACAACCCCGGACATGTAAATGCTCTCAAGGCAAACATCTTGGAAAATGGAAGACCAAGCTACTTCCTTCCATGTCAAAACAGCATGCAGGTAAAGGAACGTTTTGATTGCCATGACCACGACAGGATGGACTCTAAGGCATGGGAGATACAGTCTTTCAGTCTACTAGCGCAGACGAGAAACCTGCCTACTCCATAGAAGAAAGAACCTTCCTGCAGATAATGCAGAAGGAAGTTTACCAAGATGACTCAAACAGCTGGGTGGCTCCGTTGCCCTTCCGCTCTCCAAGACCACGTCTCCCCAACAACAAACAGCAAGCAAGTCAACGCCTCTCCTCAGTTCGTCGCACGCTGAAGAAGCGACCTGAAACAAGACAACACTTTGTGGACTTTATGGAAAATATATTTGTCAGCGGTCATGCAGAACCGGCACCCTCACTCAAAGAACATGAGGAATGCTGGTATCTTCCCTTCTTTGGGGTTTATCACCCTCACAAGCCAGAACAAATCAGGGTGGTCTTCGACTCGAGCGCTCAACACCACGGAGTGTCTTTAAATGATGTCCTTCTCACAGGCCCTAATCTCAACAACAGCCTGCTGGGTGTCCTTATGCGGTTCAGCGAAGAGCGAGTGGCAGTAACTACTGACATCAAGCAGATGTTCCATTGCTTCTTGGTACGAGAAGATCACAGGAACTTCTTACGCTTCCTTTGGCACCGGAACAACGACTTGGAGCAACCCATAGTGGAGTATCGCATGAGAGTGCACGTCTTCGGGAACAGTCCATCACCTGCCGTGGCGAACTATGTGCTCAGAAAGGCATCCAAAGACCAAGAAGGAAGTGACTTTCAATCGAAACACCTAGTTGAGTGTCACTTCTATGTTGACGATGGTCTCATCTAATTTCCATCGGAAAATGAGGCCGTTGCAGCTCTCAAGGCGGCCCAAGAAACGCTAGCTGCATCCAACTTAAAGCTGCACAAGATAGCTTCTAACAGTATCGAAGTGATGAAAGCCTTTCCAAAAGACGATCTTGCAAAAGGCTTAAAATACCTCGATCTTGGAGCAGACTTTCCACCCATGTTACGAAGTCTAGGAATAAGCTGGGACGTTACAACTGACGAGTTCACCTTCCAGGTGTCCAGGGCAGAGAAACCTTACACTCGCAGAGGGGTGTTATCGACCATAAATAGCCTCTACGACCCGCTTGGTTTTGCAGCTCCAGTCAGCATTAAAAGGTAGAGCCCTGCTAAGAGAGCTTACAACGGAGGCCTGCAATTGGGACGAACGCCTTCCTGAAAAGAAGCTTAAAGACTGGTGTGAGTGGAAAGACTATCAAAGATCTGGAACACGTCCGCATTCCAAGGACATACACTGCCATCCCCCTGAGCAGTTCAACACACAGGGAGCTTTGCATTTTCTGCGACGCCTCTACAAAAGCCATAGCAGCTGTAGCCTACATTAAAGTATCAGATGCAGAAGGCAAAAGTAAACTTGGATTTCTGTTCGGCAAGGCTAAGCTTGCGCCGCAAGAGGTGACTATCCCCAGACTCGAACTTTGTGGGGCTGTTTTGGCGGTGGAAATTGCAGACATGCTTTCAGAGGAGATGGATGTCCAGTTTCATTCTCTGCGGTTCTTCACCGACAGTAAAGGTGTCCTCGGTTACATTCACAATGAATCCAGAAGGTTCTATGTCTACGTAAGCAACCGCGTGCAGAGAATCAGAAAATCATCCCTACCAGAACAATGGAGCTATATTCCCACAGACGCAAACCCGGCCGACGTTGGTTCAAGGTCTATTCCTGCAAACGCCTTGATGTCCAGCATGTGGCTAAAGGGTCCGGACTTCCTGTTGAAGCCGAAACAGAAGGAGGGAGATACCGAACCATCCTTTAACCTGGTGAACCCAGAGTCTGACCCCGACATCCGTCCTCCCGTGACGTCTTGTGCCACTCGGGTTGTGGAGTCTCCCTTGGATCCGAGTCGTTTCGAATCATTCTCAACCTGGAGATCGCTTGTGAGAACTATAGCAAGACTGATCCACATAGCCAGGTCTTTCAAGCGATCACACAGAAGATGGCTGACCTTCCAAACAGAGCGCCTAAGCACCAGCCCACCATTCTCCTACGTTGGAGTAGATGTTTTCGGGCCTTGGACAGTAACTGCTCGACGTACTCGTGGAGGCTGCACCAACAGTAAACGGTGGGCAGTCATTTTTAGCTGTATGAGTGTCAGAGCCATACACATTGAAGTGATCGAGTCAATGGAGTCTTCCAGTTTCATCAACGCGTTGCAGCGATTCATCTCGATCCGCGGCCCAGTAAAGCAGTTGAGGTCTGACTGTGGGACGAACTTCCTGGGCGCATGTAAAGAGCTTGGTATCGACTCAAGACACTGCAACAACCAGGCGATACAAGACTTCTTGAGTGACAAAGGATGCATATGGGTGTTTAACCCACCTCACGCTTCACACATGGGTGGTAGCTGGGAGCGCATGATCAGCGTGACAAGATGTATATTCGACTCAATGCTTATGGGCATTTCATCCCGGCAGCTGACCCATGAAGCGCTATCCACTTTCTTGGCAGAGGTGACAGCCATTGTGAACACAAGACCTCTCATCCCAGTGTCCACCGACCCAAGCTTTCCTATCATCTTAACACCAGCTACCCTCCTAACCCAGAAGGTTGGCATTAGGGCTGCAACAAACGACTAATTTGATAATCGATTAATCTATCGATTAATGAAACGATTAACCGACTATTCGACTATTCGGACTATTATGCCTTGCACAATTTCTCAAACGCTCTTATTTATCAACTTTTAGATTTAGCTTGAGGTTGTTTTAGGCATGTGGAAATTAACAATGAAGATAAGAAAGATGAATACTTGATTCAAAAATACATATATTATTGAATTAACTAAATAAATTGTGAACAGAATTAACATAGCTTTTTATTTAAATTAAATAAATAATATTTCACATCAAAAGAAACAACAAAGTTTTAACAAATCGTATTAAATAATGTGATAACCTAATTGTAAACAGAATAGCTGAAACTTTAACAAAATAAATAACCTCTAATCATTAACCCATGTTTGTATCATTTTGTTATCTCCGTGTGTTGCTGCTAGCATACATAATACCCATAGACGATAACACTGTTATACAATATAATATACATATGTGACCTGCATGAAATACATAGTAAAACGGTTTGTTTTATGCTTGCTTTTGTCTTGTTCTGGTTTGACTGTTATTATTTAATTAATATGAAAAGTTGCTGGTTTTTTTCTCTTCACTTGTTTGATTTCTTTAATTGATATGAATAGTTTCTGTATTTTAGATTTTTTGTTCTTCAGATTGTTATTTTCTTTAGTAATTGATGTGAAATGTTTCTATATATTGTTTGTTTTTAACTTATTCACTTGAGTGATTTTTTTATATTTATTACAACATTTGTATCAATAGTTTCTGTATATAGTTGTTTTATCACTTGTTCTTTCACACAAATTACTTATTTGTTCAACAGTTACTCAGTTTCTGTCTTTGAAAATATTATTGTAGCATAACAGATGGTCTGTTCTACCACACTTTTATTAAGCAGGAAGTATTTATTTTATTTTTTGAAAATGTTGTGACTCAGGAATGTTTAAGCCATGCTTAAGTTGAGAAAATAATAAAAAATAACTAAAACATTATCAACACTTTCTGTGATGTAGCTTGCTTCTAGTATGCTTGTTTAGCATAGGAACTCTTTAAAAGTAATCGTAGTAACAGGGTGTGGGAGAAGAATCACCTCTTTTTTTTCCCGCTTCACGCATATCTCGCAACTTTTCGCATATTTCGCAACTTCCAGCAATTTCACAGCATAAAATCACATAAAAACCCTGCATGTTTAATTGCATAATCAAGGATTTTAGCCCGCATAATCAAGGATTTTTGCCCGCGTTTTTATGGAGGGTCTATAGGCTATTTGGTAAAGACGGCGATTATTGGATGCGATCCCTATTTGTTACCCCCAACTGTATTTTGTTTATTGAATTCGGCTAAGTGTCTTCCCCAACTAACTTTTCCCGACATATATATGTATCTTGTTCACAATCCATCTCCATTCACTAGAGAGAGCCTGAAGGCTTTTGAGAGCACAGATGCATATCAATACGCCGTTGCCGGGTGGGTGAACGACACCAAGATATGGCATGTGGAGAAGACACATATATAGTTGTATTTATGTCTAAAGTGATGATGTTAGCTTGCTAGCCAGTTACTAACTCCAGCTGGCAGCTAGCATATATATTGTTTTAAAGCAACATACTCTTCTTTCAATGACAAATTAATTCTTATTTTTTTCTACATAAGCAAGAGGTCCATGTTTATTTCACGATTCTCTGTCACTTGCACTATTGTTATATTTCGCGTTGCTCTATCTTTACCTGTTTTTTTATGTCTTCAGGATATTGTATGTTGTAGCCTACTTTTGGAGCAGTCTGGGACTTCAGATATTAAATGCCAATCTGCGCTGTAGCTATTGTATTTGACAATAAACCTTTGAATCTTACATTTGTACAAGCTTAGGAGAGTTTAGCTTTTATAAGACAAAATTAATGTACTGCATTTTTCACTTAACAGGTCAATCATTCCCAGGCTTTGAACAGAAAACCAACATCTCCATGGATTGTGGTGCAGGAGGACGGGACAGTGGTGATGGCGCATTGGACATGCATGGCAGGGTTAGGAGAGGTTTGTTTCCACGCAGCAGCACTTATGTTTACAGTTTTGGCTGCTGTTGAGAAGAGAGAAAACCAGACATGCAGAGAGAAGCCATGCACATGGACACAGCCTAGCACTAAAATGGTGAAGTACGATGAGGTGTCTAACATCTTCGCCATCAAAGAACAAGTTCAAACCATGGTTCAAACCGAAGACCTGTTTCAGCACATGAGACCATCTGCTGATGATTTCAAGTTATTCTGTGAACAACTCCACCAAAGTGAAGAACAAGAGACAAAGCCCAAGAAAAGTGCTATCCTGTCGGTCATTGAAGGCCATTCCCACAGATACACGCCAAAGACTGTACAACTGGATCTGCCAACTCCCCTTACCAGTCTGTATCAAAGCAGCAGACTTGTACTGGATTTGCCTGCACTGCTAGAGGAGGGTGCTCACACCGCTGAATCTCACACCAGAGCAGGTAAGAAATAGAAATGGCTTACGGTAAAATAAAAGCGTGTCACAATCAGTGGTTGCGTTAGACTTTTTCGTTGTCCGTCATGTTGACGGACAGGATCGTAACATTTCCGTCATAATCCATTATTATCCGTCATTTTATTTTTCATGTTTTAATGATGAGATGAGACCTATTTAATATTTATGTTTGGGTACTGAGCAGCAAATGTTCATTCATTCATGTTTTAATGATTCATACAGAACTTTTAAGGGCATGGAGAAACAAAAAGATGAACAGAGACACCGACCGTGTGGTCACTTTTCATGTCAACACGAACATGATGTTGTGACTCGACAGATATGTTAGGTTTGTTGGTCCCTTTCCAATAACGAAGATTGTGAACCCTGTGTCTGTGCGCCTGCGACTCCCCAGGTCCCTGCGGGTCCACCCTACATTCCACGTTGGGAAGATCAAGCCTGTCAAGGAAAGCAGTTTGGTGCCCGCAACTAAACCTCCGCCACCCCCCAGAATTGTTGATGGTGGCCTTGTTTATACGGTCAAGAAACTCCTGGCAGTCCGGAGAAGGGGACGTGGCAAGCAGTTCCTCGTTGACTGGAAAGGCTATGGAGCAGAGGATAGGATGTGGATCCCTTCTCGCTACATTGTGGATCAGGAGTTGATCAGGGATTTCGACAGGCAACATCCTAATCTGCCTGGGCCGTCAGGAGACGTCCCTAGAGGGGGGGGTAATGTTGTGACTCGACAGATATGTTAGGTTTAGTTATGTTTTTAACTCTAGTTTTGTGTTTTGATCTTGTCACTTCCTGTTTTTATTTTGAAAGTAATATTTCCTGTGATTCCAGATCCCACAGTTCCTGCCTTTGTGTGTTTCCCGCCGTGAGATTGCTTGGCCCTGCCTTGATTGTTTTCACCTGTGCCCATCCCCCTCACCTATATATAGCCCTGGTGTTTCTTTGTTCCTTTGTCAGTTCCTTATGTTTCATGTCGTGAGCACCCAGGCCTTTTGTCTCCTGATACGTACTTTGTGATTTAGACCTTTTGCCAAGTGAGTTTTTGTGTTGCTTTGTGCCAACTTTGCTTTGGCTTTTTAACTACTTTCTATTTTTGGAAAGTACGATTTAGTTTTTGTGATTAAAGAACATTCTATTTTTGGACAACTGTCTCCGAATCCTGCTTTTGGGTCCTGCGTCCTGTGTCTCGGTTCATAACACATTCATGATTTATTTTTTCCTGCACCGACAGCACAGCAGAGGCCGCTAAAAACACCACGACCATTGTGCCTAAACAGGCAAATATGAACAATTCCATCGTTTTAAATGAGACAATTACAATCAGAATATGAACAAAACATTTACAAGAACAACTCAATTGACCTGCTGTAGCCTGGCCTGAACGTGGACATTTTGGCGCTGTTCCAAATTGTGTTCTAATCCGTCAAAATGGCGGACTGCTTTCAGATTTTTCCGTCATTGTTAGAAAAAATGCGACCTCACAATGCTAAATCCTAAACATCACCAAATTCATTAAGAATAACTTCACTGCTTTCTGATAATTACAGCTCTTTTGATAGTTCAATTCTTTTTGAGTGTTTGTTAGTTGAGGAGAAGACCAGGAAACAGAGTAGGTCGAGGGTCTGGTTTGAGCAGAGAGCAGGGAGAGTTACTGCGTCATCCTTCCATGAGGCAGCCAAGACAGAGAGCTCTTCGTCTTTGATTAAAAGAGTTTGCTATCCTCGCTCCTCTTGAAGCGACCAGGTGTGTATATATATATATATATATATATATATATACACACATTTAAAAAGCAAGACTAAATTATACATTCTTTCCACTACTTCATCATGAATAAATACAATAATTGAGTAACTAGATATTATGAGGGTAAAACAAGACATTAACATTCTAATAACAATATGTTAGGGATTTTTTAAAGTGTGTTTTTTTCCAAAATGTTCAAAATAACATGTTCTTTTCCTCAGATGGGGTTAACAAGACGAGGAAACTGCCTGGTGGCTATGCAAGATCACCATTAAGACATTAATGTTGCAATATCAGGGCTCATCCTCAATCCAGAGCTGCCATGGATTGGTGCATCCCCAGATGGTGTCGTGACTATACTTGCCAACCCTCCCGATTTTCGCGGGAGACTCCCATTTCATAGCCCTCTCCCGGTTTCCTCCCGGGGTCATATTTCTCCCGCATTTCTCCTGATTTCAATCAATCAATCAATCAATCAATGTTTATTTATATAGCCCAATATAACAAATGTTACATTTGTCTCAGTGGTCATAACAGTTTGTACAGAATATCAGTATAACAATACGACACCCTCTGTCCTTAGACCCTCACATCGTACAAGGAAAAACTTCTGAAGAAAACCCAGTTTAAAGGGAAAAATGGGAGAAACCTCAGGGAGAGCAGCAGAGGAGGGATCCCTCTCCCAGGACGGACAGACGTGCAATAGATGCCGTGTGTAAATTGAAAAGATAATACATTTGCAACATAGGTAGTCCAAATGTTTGGAAATGCATGTGTGTATAATGGGAAGATGATATAAGATACTATATGTATGCATGTAGTACCACCCTTGCTAGCGATTCCCTCTCTAGTTTAGCATACTCAGCTTCGTTGTCCCTGGCCATAGAATAACGATTTTATGGGGCCGGAAAAAACTGGGGGAAAATACACACTAGTCGGTACTACGCTATATGGAAAGGCCACCAAAAACGGTCCTGGCCTGGACGCTAAAGGACGTTAAAACGGGGCTAGCCGCTGCAATGGAAATGCGCTATAACATACCTTATTCTTACTCCGAGCACTACTTCTGCTCCTCCGTCGCTTCACACTTGCAGAGGGCGATTTCTCAACTGGCCGAACTGGTGTCCTGGTCGGTGATGACACCAGAAAGACCGATGGTACTGCATCTCCATTAAGTAATGGTTGTTCCATAAATCCCATGTTATGTTTTATCATACTCTCAGAGTAGTCGTCCGGAAATTTGAAATGTTCGCTGCATACATGAGCCTGTGAATCTTTCGGTTCGGGCCGGCCACATTTCGCTAGCCACTGCCTCCGAATGTACTTCTTATGCTTACCTTTTGGCAACAGATGGAACTAAGCATTCCGTGGATTGTTCCTATCAGAATTGTGGCAATATTTCGCGATACAGTGAGGCATATTTGAAGAGAGAAACTACAGTAAATAACATGGAGATCAACGTGTCCTCGAAAACCAAACGCATGGTTTACGTCACGTCCGGAAAATGGCGGCGCCCACAGTGTTGATGTTATTTCGGTATATAATCAGTTTAAAATCACTGATAATGTCATCGGATTAAAAAAAAAAAAAGAAAGACTGGCAGAGTCTGTTTTATCGGGTGATAATTATTTAAAAATGAGTGTCATGAGCATACCATTCCTTTAAGTGTTTATTTTACGATAGTTTGTCTATTTGTGTCTGTATATTTCTCCTAAATTCACCAAAAGTTAGCATTCTAACGTAACATAAAGTACCGCGACCGCACCATGTCAACAGAGATATCGCTGGAAAGCTCCGTCTCTCCTGCACAATCTCATTGGATCCAAATATGGTCATTTCCTTTGTATCAGCAACCAATCGTGAAAGTACAAAAGGGTCTTAAACCAATAAACAAAATCTCATTGGCTGGTGTCAATTTCTGACAAAGTGATTCGTTCAGATGCGTCACGTGGTGTGCTAAAACACTTCCTGGTTAGCTTTCCGCTAGAAATTGAAATCTCAAAATGGCAAAAATAACGGCGAAAAAAACGTTCACAGAGAAGACAACAACAATTGTCACTTGTACGAAGCAAGATTATACAAAAAACAAATGACCCCGAACATGAAATACCTTCACGGAGTGCGTCGAGGTGCAAGCTGTCATCTAAAGAACAGGAGGGTTTAGCTAGCGCCTCACTGCAATCTTTAAAGGTCGTTTTCTCAAAATGAGTTTTTTCTCCTACTCTGAGTTCGAAATTTCAACTTCAGTAGCACGTAGATACACCAGACCTTCCAGTTATATTCCTATCAATATTATGAAGGCTTTTACAGAAGGGTTTGTTCATATGTCATTCATAGCCTGAATTATACAACATTGTATACCTAAAAACATGGCAAAAATTGATATTTTAGGGCTGTTGACAGTATTTTCTGATTTATGGAGTGATAAAAAGAGATATCCAATATCCCTTCTGTAAAAGCCTTAGATACTAATATGACTACAAAATGAAACGAGAATTTTGAACCTGGCTTTATCCAAAGTTCAGATTTTGGTTCCTGTGATTTGTTAAAATATGTGCAAATGTAATGAGATAATGAATGGCTCATTTGCATATTCAGAAAACTTGTAATACAAGAAACAATTGCCTTATTGTAGGTAATTAACTGGAGACATTTCTAGCTGATATCTTTAAGTTAAAAAAAAATTACCCTATTCACCTGGGGTGTCTCGCCTTAACTGTTAGGCTTAATAAACCATTATAGACCTACATCACTTAGCAACAGCTGCACATGCCCACATGCTAACTATGGGTCTTACAAACCTACATAACATTACAAATAGTCATAAAATATTATTTACAATATTAATAAAACTATGAATTCAATTTTAACTGATTGACAAGGCAAAACACTGCACAGCGGCAGCAGCATTAAAGGAAAAATATCGTTTTACCTTGTGTTGGGGCTTCACAAAACTCCAAATGTAGCCTGGGGTGGCACTAATGAAGACCCTTATTTGGAAAATAAATTCAAGCCACCTGACTGATACAAATATATACGATGACTATTACTGTATACAGCAAATTGTATTTTAAGTAAAATCATAACTATTTTATGTAGTTTAATCATTTTTATTTAGGTGGTCACAGTTTTTCAAATGTACACCACTCGCCAACAGCACCCCCAGCACCCCTACTTCCCGCGGCTATGCTTCTTCGATAAAGCCACGCTCGCATTGCAGATGAGACAGATGGACTTTGAATTGGAATAGATACAAAAATAATCATCCTCCCACTCGGAGTGAAAATTATATATTTTGGGCTTTTTTGCTTCTGCCATAATTGCGGTCTTGTGTGTGTGCGGACTGTCACTCCTGTTGACACGGACAACGTCAGCGAACTAGTGCACTGCCCACCAGCCACGCCCCGACACATGGGGTCACGCCGGCCAATCACAAAGCTTTGATGCGTTCAAGTGCATTATTCTGGCACAGGAAGATTATGTTATAGGACATTAACGATAAAACAGAATATTGTTGTTCTATTTTTAAATTTAGACACATCTCGCGATCGACTGGTTGGGCACCCCTGCACTACAGCATCGTTTTTATCGTTTTAATGCCATTGAAAACCAGCTTTGACCAGACAAAGACCAAGGAAAGCGTTTTTGGCTACCTAGCGCCACATGTTTTGATGTACGTTTTTGTTGATAACGTCGCGAGTTTGTATCTTTCAGTGTTGAGGTGGGCACCGTTAGATTCTGTGTCTCCTTACGATCATAAACGTATGTGTTGGATGTGCAGCTAGGATAAGTAATAAGGGAGCTAGCTAGGGGTGATTTTCGGTGCAGTAATAGGTTAGCATTTTTTGCTCGGGGCTAATTCAGAGGGTCAGTGTTAGCATTGTGTGTTTTTAAAAAAATGAAAAAGATCAGTTAAATTAGTTTTTTTCCATTCTATGGATATAAAATATTCATAGTTTATTAAATATTAAGGTTCCTTAGACGTTGTTTCCTGCAAATGACGTGATTTCGGCCCCGGAACCGGGTCCGTGGGGCTTAAGAGGTTAAATGCATGTTAAATGCCCAGAATTCGGCGCCACTCGATGACGTAGAATACTTGAAATAGTGGCTCTGCAGCAGGTATACTCGACATTGAGAAACGGCCTCAATGTCGAGGGGCAGTACCGGTAATGCCAATGAAAGACTGGAGGCGGTTGATGAGGATGGAATGGTTGATCGTGTCAAATGCGACTGTTAGGTCAAGGAGAATGAGAATTGAAAGGTAACCAGAGTCAGCAGAGAGGAGAATGTCGTTGGTCAGGGCAGATTCTGTGCTGTGGCGAGTACGGAAACCAGATTGAAAAGGTTCATGAAGGTTATTGCAGTCCAGATGGGATTTTAGTTGGGAGGCAACAGTTCGCTCCAGAATTTTTGACAGGAATGGGAGGTTAGAGATGGGCCGGTAGTTATTGAGGAAATCAGGGTTGAGACTAGGGCTGAACGATATACCGTGTCATGGCGATAACCGCGATATGCGCATGCGCGATATTCACACCGCAGGAACGTGCGGTTTTACTCATTTAAAAAAAAAAAATGCTGACGCACTTTAGCACAGAATTCAAAATAAAGATACCCTTATTACTTATCGAAACTGCACATACAATATATCCGATAAAAGCTGAGACTCCACAGATTATTTAAGTATAGTATCTAAGCGATCCGATCTCGCGACAGGGGAAGCAAATACAGACATCACAACACGTACCTTTTACGGAGCTTTTACGGGAGATTGTCTCACTGTAGGTGTCAATCTGATCAAAATACGTGTTCAATGGCATTACAACAAGAAAAAACGAGACTCAATCGGTTGATCCATAGGTTAATAATGTATCTGTGGCTTTGAAGCAATTGTTTATAATCCATAATTAAATTTGTATGTAAAAATCGGAGCACAAAAGTTAGCTGCTAATGGTAGCCACCAGGGTGTATGCTAGGGCTGTGCAATTTAATCGATCTTGCGATATATATCGATATGTATTTTTCCGAGAAAGTATCGATATTTCAGCCGCGGGTATCGATACATTAAGTCTGATAACTGTGTTCGTTATACTCGCGTCCAGGAGAGAAGCTTTAAAAAGGAGACTAATTGAGTCTCTGAGAATGTTCAAATGTATACTTTAATTAATAAAAAGCGCGGTAATGTTACAAGCAGAAGATGGTTCAGTCAGAAAAACAGCTGTGTTCTGGCTCTCGTGAGCGAAGGGAAGAGAGCGAGCTCCAACTTTCCAGCTGTTAAATATCCTCTGCTGAATCCTCTCTGTGGGCCGGTTGGCGCTGCTGGGGATCGGCCCTGCACGTCTCCAATGTTCGTTGTTGCGCATTACAGAGGATTCAGACATTGCACATTAAATATATAACTAAACACGCCTTTTCTCCTCCTTATCTCTTTCATGACTTTTCATTTAATACATTTTAAACGCTGTAATCAATACTCCAAAAATACCTCACGGCTGGTATCATTTCCGGTAGTTCCGAATGTTGTCTCATGCTACCCACGTCTGTAAACAAACGTATTCAAATAAACTGTACCTTCATTTAATATTCAGCAATAATAATATCTCGACGTCTATAGTTGTAGTGTTGAAATCAGTAGGTTTCGGTGTGCAACACTCCGTGTCATATCGCTACTAAATTCACCTCTATAGGAAATTGTATATTAGCCACATGCTAAATGCTAACCGGAGATGAAGGATTTTCAGAATAAAAGCTCAACAACTAGTTGTGCACAACAACTTCTGGTTTTTCAGTATAAAACAGCATTTAAACTGACGGTATGTTTATGGTACTTTATGCCATCAAAACATTGATTTTAATTTCTAACAAGTCCCATTCAAATCCCCCCGTGTTCCGCCACCTACTGCACCTTTTAATTCTCCATTGTGATGCTGCACTTTACAGCTACAGTTTGCACTGTTTCAATAAATGAAACTAATTTTCTCACCACATCTTTTGATTCATTTTGTCTAGCATTTGCAAGCTGGAGACTCTCTGTCAGAGCCATATATTGTATAATTGATGCTTTCAGTTTTCAGTTGAATTAATTCAATCCAAGTCACTGGAACACTCACAAGATGTCACCAAAATCACACTGTCCCTTTAAAATCTTTCAGAAAATGATATAAGTGTATCGAATCGTATCGTTGGCTGAATATCGTGATATATATCGTATCGTTGGCTGAATATCGTGTATCGTATCGTGAGATTAGTGTATCGCCACAGCCCTAGTGTATGCAGCTTCCGGTTTTGGCTATGCGTCACTCTCACTCCTTATTTGGTAATGTATGTATTAGACTGCCGCATAGCCAAGACCGGAAGCAGCAGCCACTCTGGTGGCTACCATTAGCAGCTAACTTTTGCTCTGCGATTTTTACATAAAAATGGAATTATGGATTATAAATGAAATAATTTTCTTATACAGAGACATTAAAAACCTATGGATTAACAGATTCAGCCGCGTTTTTTCTCGTTTTAATGCAATTGAACACGTCTTTTGATCAGATTGACAGCTACGGTGAGACGATCTTCCCTAGAAGCTCCGTAAAGGTACGTGTTGTGATGTCTGTGTTTGCTTCCCCTGTCGCGAGTTCGGATCACTCAGTGATGATACTATATACCTAAATAATCTGTGGAACCTCAGTTTTAATCGGATATCTTGTATGTGCAGCTACGATAAGTAATAAGGGTCCAAAGTCAAATTCCGTTAGCATCGCTCAGGGGTCATTTAGATGCTTCTTATGAGACTTGTGTTTTTGTTTTGGTAAAAATTGTTTGTATCATCAGTTAACTGAGATTATTACCGTTAATCTGGTATACCACATTAATAGGTTCTTAAATATTAAGATCCCCTGAGACACAGTGTCGTGAAAAAAAAGTAAAGTACCCGCCCGGACCTTGTTGCTTAACAGGTTAAAAAAAACGCAATATATATCGCAGGGGAACAAAAAACCGCAATGTCAGTTTTTTTCAATATCGTGCAGCCCTAGTTGAGACCAGGTTTTTTGAGTATGGGAGTGACAGCAGCGAGTTTCAGAGCAGGGGGGACGAGTCCAGTGTACAGAGAGGAGTTAATGACTGTGGTGATAAGATGAGTGAGTTGGGGAGGCAGGCCTTGACAAGGGTGGAGGGCATGGGGTCCAGGATGGAAGTTGAGGTATTCATGCCGGTGACTTGGGCAACTATGTCCAGTTAGATAATTTGTCTGAAGGCTGTAAAAGGGTGCCTGGAAGGAGGAGGGTAGGCAGGTTCCGGAAAAGCATGGGTGGTGGACGAGATGGAGGAGTTGGCTATGTTGCTGTGTGTTATTTCGATTTTGCTTTGGAGGAATGAGAGGAAGGATTCACACTTTGAGGTGGTGAAGGAGTTGGAGATATTATCCATGGGGTTGAGGAGCTTGTTAATAGTTGAAAAAAGGGACTTTGGGTTATTGCTGCCAGATTGTATTACAGAGGAGTAGTGGAAGGAGCGTGCACTGTTGAGGGCATCTTTGTACTGCTGGTGGTGCAGTCTATAAATGTATTTGTGGATAGTGAGACCAGTTCGTTTAGCATGTATTTCGAGCTGGCGACCTTATTATCGTTTTGAGGCAACGGAGATGATCGGTGTACCAGGGGCCGAGTGAGTGAAAGAGACATACTTGGTTTTTATTGTAGCGAGTTGGTTGAGACAGGAGGAGAGAGCATTGATGTAGGTGTTGACCAGGTCACTAGGGGAAACATTCTGGGTGACGGTGGAGTCAGGGATGGTGTCAGCCAGTAGGGAGGAGAGGGAGGAGGGGTGTATAGGACTAGATATGAATGGTGCGCTTCTGCTTGATGAGGGGGGTTGGGGTTAGGATGTCCATGATGAGGGCCAGGTGATCGGAGATGGTGAGGTCATAGGTGGTCAGGTTGCTGATGGCGATGTCAGTGGTGCAGATCAGGTCCACTGTGTGACCTTTTTTATGGGTGGGAAAATCAACATGTTGTGTGATATTGAAACAGTTGAGTATGTCCAGGAGTTCTGGAGCGGTGTTGGAGTCGTTTGAGTCAACATGAATATTGAAATCACCATGTAATAATACAGATGGAGAGATGGAGCAGAGTTGTGTGAGGAATTCAGCAAGATCCGAGGGGAAAGCAGGGTTTGGTTTGGGGGGACGGTAAATGACTGCTGTAACCAGGGGTTTTGGACCAGACAGTTTACATGCAAGGTGTTCAAATGAGGAGGGGCTCGGGATGTTTATTGCAATTGTTTTTATATTATTTCTTAGAATTGTGGCAATTCCACCTCCACGCCCATGGTGGCGTGGTTTTTCAATATATGTGTATCCTGGGGGTGTTGTCTGGTTGAGGGAGAAGTCAAGTTTCTGAGATACAGAGAAAGTCCAGATTATTGCCAGTGATGAATTCATTGAGAATGAGACCCTTGTTGTTCAGAGACCGGGTGTTAAACAGAGCAAGTTTAAGATGAGGTTGAGTTTGAACAGGCTGGGGTGCTTTGGGAAGGGGGCGCAGGCAGGCAAAGTGCGCGTGTTGGTTGTTGTGATGATGAAATGGAGGGGGTGTGTCAGTGCGCGCAGCAGACCAGATGGATGAGATGGAATGACCGGACCGGGAGTAAACAAACTTTTGTCCCGAGCTTCGGTGAATGTATTTGGGTCGTTGTAGCAGTCCATGCTCACTGATGGCGGAGATCATCGTTGGGCATGGTGGAGTGGATGTGTGCTTTAGCTGGAGTAGTTCCGCGATGGAGTATGACAGAGTCATGTCGGCCGGGAAGGATGCAGCTCACAACAAACCAGACCCGGCGCCAGAACTAATCTAAAGGGAGGGCATATGATTTTCATGGGAGGGCACACAAAACCGTCACGTGCTGCGGGCCTGCGGCACAATATATATCAAACAGCAAGGCCAACAGCATTGCGTAAAGACGCACACTTATCGCAAATACATACACAAATAAAGGGCAACATAGAAACCACTTTTGAAACATTGTGTGTGTGGCAGCACACACACTGGTAAATCACGAGCAAGGCACACTGGTTAAGGATGGCAGCTTCCTCATCGCTGCACTCGGAGAGAAATAGTAGAGACGGAGACGATGAACTGTTTAGCCCGCCTTGGCATGGTTTATTTCTATGCACTGCAGGTGCATCCTTTCGCTCAGCCGAGCTAACTTAGAACATTATTTTGGCCAACTCTGCATCTTTGTGCTGCAGCGTATACTCAAACAGCGATAGGAAGAGCCCACTGCCTGACTCGGACATGCTGTGGAGTGAACCGTGGTCACCTGAGAGGGAGTTGGTTGACGGCTAAACAAGCTATAATATCAACGACAGCTGACACGTAATAACAGTTCCGTGCAGCTGATCTGCACCAAAGTACTAATTTCCTTATTTGTTTCCTCGCGTATCTGTCTCTCTCTCCACAAACTCTCACATGAAATGTGTTCTTTTGATGCGGCATGCCTTAGCAGTCCTTTATCAGTCTGTAATGCGTGTTTCCAGTCGCAAAAACCTTTGGCAGTAAAAGTCGCATCAGATGAAGACGTATTCACTTTAAACTGTCTACAGGGGAAACAAAAGGCTGCGTCTGCTTTTAACGAATATTCAAGCCATGGTCTGTTGTTGTCAGAGATGGGGTCGTTACTAAAAAAAAGTAATATATTACATATTACTTTAAAAAAAAGTAATATATTACACTACTTCGTTACTATCTACATAAAGTAATTCGTTACTTTACTCGTTACTTTACTCGCAGGGCCGGCCCGCCCCTCCCTACAGGCAGATCACGCAGACTGCTAAAGTTTCAAATGTTCTCTTTAGTTCAGTTTCCATTGTCGCATAAGACTGATCCAGATAGCTCCTGAATGTTTTCCTATCTGACCGTGGCTGTCCTCTGTCTCCTGCTATCTGACCGTGGCTGTCCTCTGTCTCCTGCTATCTGACCGTGGCTGTCCTCTGTCTCCTGCTATCTGACCGTGGCTGTCCTCTGTCTCCTGCTATCTGACCGTGGCTGTCCTCTGTCTCCTGCTATCTGTATATGTTGCGCAGTCTATCTCTGCTCACGCTGTTGCGTCAGCGTGTTCTCCTGCGTGTTGGCCATGTGTTGCACTGGAGCCAGACTTCAGCCGAGCACGTACGAACTGCGCATGCGTGAGTGGCAATAACTCTCCTTACCAGCAGGCAGCGGTAGTGTGTATTCGTCATTCAAAACAAGCAACAACCGGAAAACAGAGAAGAAGAACTACGTGTGTGTGCGTGTGCGTGTGTGTGTGTGTGTGTGTGTGATATAAATAAACAACAGCTATGTGCGTTAGCTTCACCTAGCATGTGTTCTTTGCAGGTGTTTGTTGAGGTTTGATTATGACTGATTTTAGAAAGTAACGAAGTAACGCGTGTCGGGGCAATGTTAGTAACTGTAGTGTGATTACTGGATTATAAAAGTAGCGCGTTACACTACTCCGTTACCGACAAAGTAATATTGTTACACCCAACTCTGGTTGTTGTACCATGCAGCGGCAAAAGTGCGCTTCTTTCCTGAAAACAATCTCCCTGGATAACGATCCAGTTTCACCTGGCTGGTATTAACCCCAAGATCATCTGGGGCTGTTGGTCTTTGAGCGGTTGCTGGCCCGATAGTACCTGTTGATGTGCTGCAAGGTAGCGTCTGTAGTGGAGGCTCCGGCACGGAGGAGGAGGATGCTGGCGGGTGTGGTACAGGGTGTGGCAACGCAGGTGATCGGAGGACAGCGTTGGTGGCGGCCGCCTTGATGACTCAAGGCTCGCTAACTCAGCCCCGGGGTTTGCCGAGGTCAAGCTCGTGACATTAAGGCGTGCTGCTGCAACGGCAGGTGCAGGGTCGCGACTCGCTAGCAGCGCCATCGGCTGCAGTTCTTTCATCGCTATTTCATTTGAATAAATCCGTAGACCTTTTAAGCCAATTTCTGATGTCCATTTTGTAATTCAAACATAAATGGGAGTCCACAGAATGCACAATAAACAAATCCAGAATAGGCGGCAGAGTGTGACGCTGTGATTGGTCTAAATGTGGACGAATCACAAATCACAACAGACACATGAATTTATTTGTTTGTTTTTTAGTTACTATCTGACATCACATACATCGTAGTATAAAAGTTCAGTTTATAATTAAAAAAAAATTAAATATTTTTTAAATGTTATAAATAATAATAAACGTGTTTATTGGGGGAGGGCAGGAATATCAAATGGCGCCGGGCATGCAACAAACCTCTTGAGAGGATTAATGTCAGACAGCAGGAAAGCACACGTCATGGCAGGTGATCGGGGTGAGTAGTGAAGTTGAAAAACTAATTGAAAAAAAGTAGCGATTCAGTTGGAGCCAATATTGACAGATGTTATATATAGCTAACCGATGTATAAAGAAAAATCTGATCAAATATGTTCAAACACGAACTGAAAGTATGATAGCGGTGGAGAAGCGGCGAACAAACCACGCCAGCGTCCTCTCCTATCGGCAGTTGGAACTATGTATTTATCTATTCATTCAAGTGTTAACTTCGAGATGTTCTAATAATACATAACATACATACATTAATACATTTATAATTGTATCTATACTTTCATGAAAAGTATTTTTTTACGACTTGTATTTTTATCGACCTGTAAAACAATTATTCAAACGAACATGTTAACATCTGGGATTGTAATCAGGTGGAAAGAGTTACTGTCGGCTTCCAAGGTCTGATCCAACGTCCTGTGGGAGAAGGGTGGAGGTTCTGGGAAAACTAGGAACACCTGCTAAGTAGAGTCTAGTGGAGTGCGTGCCTGTGTGGAGCCTACAAAAATGCAGTAATTCAGTAACATTCACTTTATTTTCCTGGTGCATGTCAGTCATTGCACTTCATTTTCATCACACAAGCAGATGTGGCTTTTGAAGTAAAGCTGATGCAGATCACATGGAGCTCCAGTGGTCTTCAGCCAGTGGTTCCCCTCTGCTCCCACGAGGAAAGCTTCCTGACTGTGGCTCCTCTGTCTCTCTCTGCAGCACCTGAAGAGTCCTCTGCTCCTCTGCTTTCAGGCCTGTAGTCTTTTTAACCAGCCTGTAGCTGGTGTCTGGACTCCAGAGGGCTTGCTGGGCCCTCTCCGCTGATTTGAGCCCAGGATGGTTGCATGTGGGGAACTGTGGTAATCTACGACCCCCCTGTCACTTTCCTCTCAAGCCGGTCCAGCTTGGCCAGGTTTTCCTTCAGGAGTTTGGAGCCGGGGCTGAGCAGCAGGGCCCGCTGGTAATACATCCTGGCAGCTGCATAGTCTCCCTGCAAACACAAAACAATAAACCAATTACAAACAGGAACTGTGTTTTGGGTCCAGAACCAACTCTCTCATACATCAACACTTTCAGCCTCAGTGCTGACCAGAGTCAGACGTTGAGATCACATTGCAACTGTTTTAAAGTCCATTTGTTGCCTGACAGTTCCCTTTATGAATGTTAAATGATAGAACTTAGGGTAACACTTTATACTAAGGTACACCAATTAACCATCAACTAGTTGTTAATTAACATGCATATTAGCAGTATATTGGCTCTTTATAAAACACTTATTAATGCCTTATTCTACAGTACATGACCATATTCTACAACTAGTACGCCATTAATTAATTTTCCTCAATAACCCTCTAATTAGTGCTTATTTATTGCAAGTAAGGAAGTTGTTGTACATGAGTTTTGGTCTTAATATGCGCTGCTCAATATGGGCCTAATAAGGCAGTAGTACCACAAGAATAGTAATTATCCCATAATAACACTTAACAAATATGGCCTATTCTTATGTAACAAGACATTAAACTATAGGTATATTGTGTCTAAATAACTCAAAATTAGGTATTTATATCTAAGAACATGTTCCCTATTTTAAAGTGAAGTCTTGCTCATAACCAATAAGCTAGTAGTTTGACTCTAATTGACCTGAACATGTTCCCTATTCTAAAGTGGCCTCCTCTTCACACTTTGTAAATACATTATAGCACACAACTACTGAAATGAACCTCAACAGTACATGAACAAAGTAGGCACACGTTGAAATATCTGTTTTATTAATGAACCACTAAAGAGAGGTTCAGACACATACCAAGTTTCTCCAAGGCTGAGGACACATAACAGCCTGTACTTTTTTAATAAAAACAGATTTTTAACAGATGTTATATCTCTCACAGGCTCAGCCCTCTACTGGACTCTATGGGTACTACCTTATCATGCAAGCATTCACCTACTGAGACTTCTATAGACGTAGCCGGCCCCGGGGCGGGCCTATCTGAATGCGCGCGCATCTCACCTCCATATAAAAGGAGGCCTCGCCTCCTGACCATCATCCTTTCTCTTCAGCGAGCGGAAGTGAATACTGAGCAAAGACGTGAATAGGGAAAGAGAAGAAAAGTGGACTCACCACTCCTTGAGCCCCGGACCTGCCCGACATGCCCTGGACTGATCGCGGGGGCTGATCCGCACGGCCTGTGCTTCCAGTGTCTGGGGCCGGACCACGCCGAAGACGGCCTAAACCAGTCACCAGCCTGCAACGCCTGCCGGATGATCCCTCGGCTAAACCGCCGACATCGTGGGGATCTTTTCCGGGTGAAGTTCGGCCCGCTGGAGGAGGCGGAGGATCAGGACCTCAAGGTGGTGTAGATGGGTGAACAAGATGACAAGGTGCCATTCGTGTTCGCCATCTCGAGGGGCCGGGTGGTCACGGAGGAGGAGGACGACGAGGACGCCTCGTTGTCTGGTACTTTCGGTCCGGCGGCCAGGAGGGTCCAGCACAGGTCTGCACGTCTGGACTTCCCGGCGGTGATGACCCTGACGGTGGAGCGTGTGGGCGCCTTCGACAGGGGTTTTACGGCCCGGTGCACAGTGTCATTTGTTTCCACAAATTCTACACTCACACACAAAGTTGACCGTACAAATTCCCCACTCGCTGCCCCAGTGTAGCTCCTGTGAAGGAGGTAGCTAGTGGGCATGCGCAGATGAGAGTGATACATCGCAGGCATTATGGCCGCCGTATTACTGTCAGGGAACACACTACGCCTAGAGTAAAGACTCCAATTAATGCAGTTTGCCGTAGTGGTGAAAACAGCATTATGGTGGAGCGCGCGCTCACACAAGAGCGCGCGGCGGTGCGTTCAGGGACCTCAGTAAAAAATCGACCCTTTCTGTGTCGACCCTCCATGGGCAAAACGTCCCTTCACGGGGGGTTTTGCGGCGGAACGGGTCACCAGAGAGTTTCATAGCTGGGGGCCCACAGCTGAGAGCTTGTCCCCTAACACAATGTTATGGGGAATGGAAACTCAGCTGTGTGTTAACAAAGTGGATGGACAGGACGCTGAAACAGGGTTATTCACTCCGGTTTTGCAGCATCCCACCTCCATTCAAAGGCAAGCGAGAGGTAAATCTGTCATCCCAGGAGGAGATGGGTTTCCTCTCAGCCGAGATTCAGGCTCTGGTGCAAAAACAGGAAGTGTCTGTCGTGCACCCTCAGCACAGGGAAAAGGGGGTCTTTATTCCATGTACTTCCTGGTTTTCAAGAAGACTGGGGAATTCAGACCTATTCTAGATCTCAGCAGCCTGAATCGCTACATTACATTGCCCGCAGGAAATTCTGCATGTTAACTATAAAACAGTTAATGGGGCTAGTGCAAACCGGGCGATTGGTTGACCACCATCGACCTGAAAGACGCGTACTTTCATATGGAAATTGCTCCGGAGCACAGAAAGTGTCTGCGTTTTTGCCTTCCAGGAGATAGCCTACGAGTACAACAGATTACCGTTCGGCTACTCCCTATCCCCACGCATGTTCAAATGTGTGGCCACTGCGTTTCAACCACTGCACGCCCACGGCATGAGAGTTTTCTTTTACCTAGACAACCTCATAGTCATGGCCGGGTCCAGGGAACAGGCTATGCTTTGCTCAGCACAATTGATCGCACACCTAACCAAATTAGGCTTTGCGATCAATTGGAAAAAGAGCACCCCCATACCTCACCAACAGGAGTTGTTTGTGGGTTTGCTATCCTGGCTCCAAGATGGTGGAATGAGCTCCCATTGACATCAGGACGGCAGAAAGCTCACACATCTTCCGGCGCAGACTAAAAACTCATCTCTTTCGACTCCACCTCGAGCGATAGAATTACTAACAAAGAACTGCTAACAAAGCACTTATATACTAATAAAGGACTGGCTTCTCTAAAGCCAGTTGAGTAGCACTTGAAATACTTGGCTCTATGAAACCTGATGTACTTATGATTCTGTTTTCTTCAGGGTTGTGTCTTCCTGGTCGAATGCACTTATTGTAAGTCGCTTTGGATAAAAGCGTCAGCTAAATGCAATGTAATGTATTTGGGAGTGGTGCTCGATGCAGGCGTGCTACGCGCCACCCTGTCAGAGAGCAGAAGTGCGTCCCCTCCGGGCGGCGCACAGACTGCGACAGGGGGCGACAGTGACAGCTTTAACTGTCATGCAGACTTTGAGTCTCATGGCGGCAGCTCACATTGTGGTCCCGCTGGGGTTACTGCATATGCGCCGCCTGCAGAGGTGGTTCTCCAGCCTGCGTTTGGATCCCAAGAGGCACAAACGGTGGCTGGTGACCATCCCCCCCTCAGTGGAGGGAGAGAGGGTGCATAGTGAACCCATACAGGGCTGTGGACTTTCTCTGTCTGCCTATAGGCGGACAGGGGGGAGCCCTCAGCACTGTTTCCGAGCACACTTTTTTGCGAGGCAACCACGTCAGCGTGTGCTCTGTCAGCCGCAGCCCGGACTTCACCACGGTTACAACCGATGGAGAGGTGAGTGAGGCGCAGCCGCTGCTAAAGCCGGTCAGGGAGAGTGAGGTGGAACGGTGGGTGCTGGACGACAGTGCGTGTATACATCGGGGCTCCGCTCACAGCACCCATAGAGTCCAGTAGAGGGCGGAGCCTGTGAGAGATATAACAGTGGGTTAAGTATTGTAACCCTTGTTATATAAGCACAGGCTGAGCCCTCTACTCAGGGTCACTGTCTGTCCTATACCGCTCGCTGAAGAGAGGTGTAGGATGATGGTCAGGAGGCGAGGCCTCCTTTTAAACGGAGGGGAGATGCACGAGCATTCAGGTAGGCCCGCCCCGGGGCCGGCTACGTCTATAGAAATCTCAGTAGTTGAATGCTTGCATGATAAGGTAGTACCCATAGAGTCCAGTAGAGGGCTCCGCCTGTGATTATATAACAAGCGTTACAATATACGTGAGCAGGTCTCCCTTGGAAAAGAGATCAATGATCTCAATGGGATTTTATCTGTATAAATAAAGGTTTGAAATGAAATGAAATGACAATACGTAACCCACCGTTATGTATTTGTGATCATACTGTGTGACCTGCTTGTATGTACTTACACAAAAGGTGTACTGTTCTCTCTATGTGTTGTACTGTCTCAGTGTGAACATAGATTAAACTCTTGAGAGCCAGATTTCCCCTTTTTTTCGTGTCACACAGAACCGTTTGAAAAGCAATGCATTTCTATTGGTAGTGTGTTTCGTGCCTGCAACACGTCTTTTTGTCCGGTCGGGTCTTCTTTATATATACAGTCTATGGTTCATACTCAATATCAAGCCACGATTATTGTTTTTAATTTCAAATCGTATAATGTCGGATTTTTTGCCGTCAGTGAGGAAAAGAAATGGGGCTCAGCGCCTCAGAATACTGAAATCTGTATTTTTTAAATCTTTTTTTCCTTCTAATTTGTTATTCTTTCCTTAATAACACAATGTTATTTACTCAACAATAACACACAATTATCCTTGTTTTTATTTATTTGTTTAATTCTATAATCTCTGGCTTTTTTGCCGTCTGTCAGGAACTGAATTTCAAAATAAAAGAATCGGAAACAGATACACAGCCACTTAACTGATTACCCCAAGATATGGTTCAAGCTCGGTGATTGGATTGTTTAACCGCAATGCACGTTGGGATATGGTGTTTATGCGATATGAAATCCGAAAAACATTTAAAAAAAGAAAATAATACTTTATTCCGAGTGTGCTTGCTTTTCTCTTTGGAAGTCATCACATAACGGCATTGTAATACAAGGTTCGGCTGCATTAAATATTACATATCTACCGTAGTTCTTTATTTATAGAGACTAATAAAGAGCCAATATACTGCTAATATGCATGTTAATTAACAACTAGTTGATGGTTAATTTGTGTACCTTAATATAAAGTGTTACCGAACTTACACTGAACAAAAATATAAATGCAACACTTTTGTTTTTGCTCCCATTTGTCATGAGATGAACTCAAAGATCTAAAACATTTTCTATATACACAAAATAACCATTTCTCTCAAATATTGTTCACAAATCTGAAAAAATCTGTGATAGTGAGCACTTCTCCTTTGCCGAGATAATCCATCCCACCTCACAGGTGTGGCATATCAAGATGCTGATTAGACAGCATGAGTATTGCACAGGAGTGCCTTAGGCTGGCCACAATAAAAGGCCACTCTGAAACGATCAGTTTTATCACACAGCACAATGCCACAGATGTCGCAAGTTTTGACGGAGCGTGCAATTGGCATGCTGACAGCAGGAATGTCCACCAGAGCTGTTGCCCGTGAATTGAATGTTCATCTCTCTACCATAAGCCGTCTCCAAAGGCGTTTCAGATAATTTGGCAGTACATCCAACCGGCCTCACAACCGCAGACCACGTGTAACCACACCAGCCCAGGACCTCCACATCCAGCATGTTCACCTCCAAGATCGTCTGAGACCAGCCACTCGGACAGCTGCTGCAACAATCGGTTTGCATAACCAAAGCATTTCTGCACAAACTGTCAGAAACCGTCTCAGGGAAGCTCCTCTGCATGCTCGTCGTCCTCATCGGGGTCTCCACCTGACTCCGGTTCGTCGTCGTAACCGACTTGAGTGGGCAAATGCTCACATTCGATGGCGTCTGGCACGTTGGAGAGGTGTTCTCTTCACGGATGAATCCCGGTTTTCACTGTTCAGGGCAGATGGCAGACAGCGTGTGTGGCGTCGTGTGGGTGAGCGGTTTTCTGATGTCAATGTTGTGAATCGAGTGGCCCATGGTGGTGGTGGGGTTACGGTATGGGCAGGCGTATGTTATGGACGACGAACACAGGTACATTTTATTGATGGCATTGTGAATGCACAGAGATACCGTGACGAGATCCTGAGGCCCATTGTTGTGCCATTCATCCACCACCATCACCTCATGTTGCAGCATGATAATGCACGGCCCCATGTTGCAAGGATCTGTACACAATTCCTGGAGGCTGAAAACATCCCAGTTCTTGCATGGCCAGCATACTCACCGGACATGTCACCCATTGAGCATGTTTGGGACGCTCTGGATCGGCGTATACGACAGCGTGTTCCAGTTCCTGCCAATATCCAGCAGCTTGGCACAGCCATTGAAGAGGAGTGGCCCAACATTCCACAGGCCACAATCAACAACCTGATCAACTCTATGCCAAGGAGATGTGTTGCACTGCGTGAGGCAAATGGTGGTCACACCAGATACTGACTGGTTTTCGGACCCCCCCAATAAAGCAAAACTGCATGTTTCAGAGTGGCCTTTTATTGTGGCCAGCCTAAGGCACACCTGTGCAATAATCATGCTGTCTAATCAGCATCTTGATATGCCACACCTGTGAGGTGGGATGGATTATCTCGGCAAAGGAGAAGTGCTCACTATCACACATTTGTTCAGATTTGTGAACAATATTTGAGAGAAATGGTTATTTTGTGTATATAGAAAATGTTTTAGATCTTTGAGTTCATCTCATGAAAAATGGGAGCAAAAACAAAAGTGTTGCATTTATATTTTTGTTCAGTGTAGTACTAAAGCACATATTTTTTACGTTTTTAAAACTGTTACTGTTATTATGGCTTATTAGCACCTGATCGATCCAAATCACAAAAATACTAGGAATGTTTATGAATAATATTTAGATAAAGCAATATATAAATAGATACACATCTGATGCCATATTCCCCCCCTACAAAAAATGTTTTCCTTTAGTATTTATGGATTTAGGAGCAAAAAAGTATTTAAATGATGACGCAGCCATGATAAGATCTGTTCAAATTCTCTAGATTAAAGGAAAGAAGCTTCAATGCTTCCATTATATTGTTTTATATTTATCTTAGGATACACTGGACGATCCTTGCTGCGTTACATACAGAGATTATGAATAACCTTCATCTTGTCAGCCGAGACATTTTTAGAAAATGTTCTTCATTCTTCACAGTATGAAACAGCATGAACGTGTTTTGACTTGCTACCTTGATGTGCTGAATCCCCCCCATGTTCATCCAGGCCTGGGACTGATCTGGTTTCAGTTCCACAGCTAGCTTGTAGCTCTAGTGGGAGACAACAAAAAACACACAGTTCAGTGTCAAATGACAAATGTTTTTAGTTCACTGGATTCCACTTCCTTACTTCCATACACATCTGTTATACAAACTTAAAATTATTGCATTTTTTAAATTCAACTCTGTTGACTCCTTGTCACTTTTGGACTGATTTGAAATATATACATGTGAACTCTACATAGTGCGGCGTCTTTGTGTTTTTCGGAGTTGTCTGTAGCTGACCTAAAGTCAACTCTGTACCTGAACGCACCATGTGAACACAGACTGCTGCTACCAAATCAGGGTATATTAGGGGCTGTTGTCTTCACTGTCACTATCATTGTAGTGCAGGGGTCAGCAACCTGACAACCAGACTGAGTGAATGATAACGAACACTCTGGAGGGCTACTTGTTTCTGAAGAATATACATTTGCAGTTTCCATTTAAATAATGCATATTATGCATTGAATATGATTTTGACTTATTACTGTTTCCCATTGGCTTTACATGTTGTACACAGTAATTTCCCTATTTGTTAGCAACACCTTTACAGTCAGAATACAGACTATTGTCGCAGGAACCATTATATGTGGTGGGGGGGAAATGATTGAGGAAGCCAATAATCTCCTATTTTTTAGGAGCCTTGTACACGCCTGTTTTCCACACTGACACACATACCTGCAAACTCACCAGTTGAGAAAAAAGATAAACCAAACTCTCTCAAACTTCCGCAACTACTAATGGGCCTGTAATATTAATAGACTCCTCTATTGGGCTGGCTGCAAATCTCAAGACTCCTGCCCAATCTGGGTTCATACTGAGACTTCCTCCTCCTCTGGTTCCTTGCACTCTATACTTTGCTCTCAACTTCCCACAGTAACCCACAAAATCTCAAACAACCCAGTGGTCACTAGTACCATTAAAATCTGGCTCCAATTCAGAAAACAACTTGGCCTACACAGGGCTTCAACGCTCGCACCGCTCTTGAACAATCACTTGTTCTCTCCATCCTGCTCTGACCCCTCCTTCCACATTTGGGCGACTAATGGTCTTGTTTCGATTAATGACCTGTACACGGATGGGGTTTTCTCATCCTTTGCATTCCTGTCAGCTAAATATAACCTGCCAAACAGCCATTTTTTTCGCTTTTTCCAAGTTAGGCATTTTGTCCAAAAGCAATTTTAGTCGGACCGTGCTTCTCTCCACCTCCGCCATTTTTTTTTTCCGAGTGACAGAGAGTAACAACATAGACCCAACGAATCGATAACTGAATTCGTTGCCAACTTTTTTAGTAAACGATTTTTATCGATTTTATCGATTAGTTGTTGCAGCCCAACATTATTGTACATTTAAACACATACATTCTGAGGATAATAAGTCACAGAATACCTGGCTGGAAGCAGTAATGAGCTGGATCTGTTATTTATAATGTGGTCTGACCTGTGTTAGAGACCACTTTCTATTCAGTAAACGCATACCTTCAGTTGCATAAACAAGTCAGTTTCCTGTGCCTGTGTCACGTTTCCAATTTGGAGAAAGAGATTGTTATCTATGCACCACGTGGCCAGCTGGTTCACCTCCCTCCTGTAGTGGGTTTCGTCGTTGTTGCTGATGAGACACACCACGGTTGTGTCATCCGCAAATGTGATGAAGTGGTTGGGTGTGCAGTTATGGGTCAGCAGGGTGAACAGCAGGGGGCTGAGCACACATCCTTGGGGGGCCCCCGTACTCAGTGTGATGGTTCCTGATGTGTTGTTGCTGACCCGTACAGATTGGGGTCTGGCAGTGAGAAAGTCCAGCAGCCAGTTGCAGAGAAAGGGGCTGAGGCCCAGGTTTATTAGTTTACAAACCAGCTGCTGGGGGATGATGGTGTTGAACGCTGAACTAAAGTCTATGAATAGCATCCTAACATAAGAGTTTGTAGTGTCCAGGTGGGTGAGGGCTGGGTGGAGAGCAGAGGAGATTGCATCCTCGGTGGACCGCTTCACTCAATATGCAAACTGAAACGGATCCAGGGAAGGGTGGATGTGGTTTGCTTCATGACTAGCCACTCAAATCACTTCATGATGGTGGAAGTCAGCACTACAGGGCAGTAGTCATTGAAGCAGGATGGTAATGACTTCTCCGACACAGGTATGATGGTGGTTACCTTGAAGCACGAGGGAACAACAGCCTGGTTTAGGGAGATGTTGAAGATGTCTATGAGGACATCTGTGAGCTCAGCTGCGCAGTCCTTTAGCAAACAACCAGGAATGTTGTCAGGCCCAGAAGCTTTCTGTCCCTAGGCAGTGTGCTCCTCACACTGCCTAGGGACAGACAGATAGCCTGGTCGTTAGGTGGAGGCGTTATTTTCTGCGCAGGTGTGCTGTGTTTCGAAGCGTGTGAAGAAGCCGTTGAGGTTGTTCAGCAGAGGGATGTCACTGTCACAGGTCTGTGGTGGTGGTGTGTAGTCTGTGATGGTCCTAATACCCTGCAACAGGCTCTGTGTGTCTCTGCTGTCACTGAAGTGAGCTGTAATCTTCCTGGTGTGCTGTCGTTTGGCTTTACGGATGCTGCGGGATAGGTCAGCCCTGGCTGCTCTGAGACCAGCTAGATTGCCCCCTCTGAAGGTAATGTTGGGGGCCCTCAGCAGTCTTTGGACCTCTCCTGTCAGCCATGGCTTCTGGTTGGCCCTGATGGTGATGGATCTGGTGTGAGTCACATCCTCAATGCATTTGGTGATGTAGCCTGTAACAGTTTCTGTATATTCCTGGATGTTGATGGTGTTGTTGTTGTTGGCTGCCTGCTTAAACATGTCCCAGTCTGTAGTTTCAAAGCAGTCTTTGAGTGCAGCTGTGCTGTTCTCTGACCAGACACGTACCTCTTTGGAAACTGGTCTGGTGACTTTCACTCAGGGCCGTTATTCATTAGCATAACAGTGAGGTGATCAGAGAGTTGTGGTATAAACAAGACCCAGAGTATTGTTTTCTCTTGTTGGGAAATCATCCCTACACCAAGCATCACTGATGTAAACAATGCCACCGCCACCGCGGGTCTTCCCCCCGCTAACCTTAGCTCTGTCTGAGCGGTAGCATGTTAGCCGGTCGAGCTGAATGGCAGAGTCTGGGATGCTGTCATTTAGCCATTGTGACGGCTGTCGCCTCTCCGGTCCTGTGTATCATGTTATGTAAATAAACTGTGTGGTTGCTTCAACGTGAGTGGCTACCAACTCCTGGTTCCGTCCCCGAAGATACTGATTGGAGCACGCCGGGCTCCAATCCCCGTGCCATCCCAGCGCACACCTGCCAGAGATGACGCTACAAAGCCTGGGGACAGCTATCACTCGGGAGGCTCTGTTGAAATCCGACGCCTCACACATCTTGCTCCTGTGTGAACACATCAAACTTAAGCTAGTAGATTGTATTTGACTCGTCTGAACTGTGTTTAGTGTTGTGGGTTAGGGGTGTTTAGTTATGTGTTTAGAGTGTGGTGATATGTGTTTAGCGTAGCGTGTTCTGTTATGTGTTTAGAGTAGCGTGTTTTGTTTCCCCTTTGTAAGCTGCGTTTACCTGCAGCCTCCTTCCAATTAGTGTTGACTGGAAGTGATCTCAGGTGTGTCAACTACGCTCATTTTTAGAGTCCTCTTTCTGTTTCGAGCAGTAGATTTGCGCCCTTTTGGCTTCTTTGTTTGGCTTAGGCTATCTTTTGTTTCATCTTGTTGTACACCTTTATTGTTATTTATTAAACCCTATTATAATTATTACCAAATCCATTCTGGTGTGTGTTTTTTCCTCTACCCTAGAGGGGGACGTAACAGCCATGTTTCCGTGAAAACCTACACACAGCATTCTCTCACCTCACTCTGGGTCGCCCGGAGAAGTCTTATGTTGTCTATTTTATTATCCAGTGAGCGTACATTAGCCATGAGAATGCTCGGGATAGCGGGCCTGTGTGGGCTAGCTGCTAGCCTAGCCTGGATGCCTCCGCGCTTACCCCTCTTCTGCTTCCTCTCACACCGCCTGCGGTGTCTCCTATTCAGCATGTAGGTAGCAGTCGAGGGCGAGGTCAAGTGTATTCCAAGGCCGCTGAGTTCCTCTGCCAGCGTAGCGTCTATTGCAGGGGTGAGCAAACTTTTTGGCTCTGGGGCCACTATGAGTTTTAAAATGTAACAGACGGGCCGGCCAGTAGCAGATCGGTGAACAAATATTTAGCTGTCCACTCCTCATTAAACACTCGGCACTCATTGTCGACTTTTCTTTTCTTTGGTCCACTCATTGTTACAGATGCAGGTTCAAAGGTGAATTAGGTTCAAAGGTGAGTTATTGCGTCATTGCGTCATCGTTTGCATCATGACGTAACTGTTTACGTGCCTTCTTATAATAATAATAATTAATAATTCCTTACATTTATTATAGCGCTTTTCCAGATGCTCAAAGCGCTTTACAAATACACATTACACATATCATACACAATGGTCACCACTGTGGACAATACCCACAGGAGCAAGTTCAGGTGAAGTGTCTTGCCCAAGGACACACCGGCTTTACAGACGCAGCAGCGGCGGGTTTCACCCCTTGATCTGATGATCATTGCACTGCGCCCCACCGTCCATCTTCACGCCTCAAAGTCATCGAGGCGCTTTTCCAAGTACACATTGATATCATACATGTACTGTGGACAATACCCACAGGAGCAAATCCGGGTGAAGTGTCTTGCCCAAGGACACAACGGCCTGACGCAGTGGCAGCAGGAGCGGGTTTCGAACTGGAGTTCCCCAGCACCCCCCTTGATCTGATGATCAGATGCACAGACCACTGCGCCACCCGTCCTACACAGAGTTTTACGTCGCTCACAACAACATCTATAGAGGACTGCGTCGGGTAGTTTTTAATCATACAAAGCCAGATTCAATTAAAGAACTACTTCTCCAAACTTATACCTTTCTCCAGAGTGCCGTGGTGCATTGTTTATTAATGTGGTTCAACGGGATTACCGCCCGCTGCAGTGCTGCTCGTGTATTCTACACTTAACTCACGGCAGCGGCCGCTGTAAAGTATTCACTGTCTGACTGTCACACAAGCAGCTGATAAATATCCCCCATCCCCATAAGTGAATGTGTTTCAGTCTGAATTGACGCTGTTTGGCATCACAACGCTGTTAGGAAAGTTTCTCTGGTATTCTACAGGTGATGTTAGCATAGCAACCGAAGCTAATCAGACTATCTCGACTACTTGTTGCTATCATATTGTGGCATAAACCGTTTTCTACACAAAATAAACAGAATCACACTAAGCTGGTTAGTGTTGCCTGACTTTATATAAGTGTTTTCTATAAGTGTGTGGTCGCGTTCTAGTCACTTTTCTCAGCGCTACTGCTTGTTACAACTTGTATTCGCTGTACTGTACTAACTGTGAACTGTTATTGCTCAGGTTAATCTTGACCCCCTCCAATGTAAGCGTGACGTATTTGGTTCTTATATCTTGTCGGTTGCCGACTCCAGCAAAGGTAATTTGTGTCTTTATATCTTGTCTTCTAAAAAGGGGTAAATTAATAATATTTTTTCTCAAAGCAATGACATACCTGTGAGTTGCATGTAGAAAAGTCAGAATCAATATAGGTGTTTTTAGTAAATTCAGATTGAACATAGTAGCCTACAACTATTTAAATTATAGTTTCCGTCCAAAAAAAAACCCCCTTGGATGATGGGATAGTAGACAAACTCGGACGGATATCCCGGGGCAAAGCATAATCCATGGAGAGGATCTCGGGCGGACGGCCCGGGGGCAAGGCAGAGTTCGAGGAGGGGGTCTCGGGCGGACGGCCCGGGGGCAAGGCAGAGTCCGTGGAGGGGGTCTCGGGCAGACGGCCCGGTGGCAAGGCAGAGTCCGAGGAGGGGGTCTCGGGCGGACGGCCCGGGGGCAAGGCAGAGTCCGTGGAGGGGGTCTCGGGCAGACGGCCCGGTGGCAAGGCAGAGTCCGAGGAGGGGGTCTCGGGCGGACGGCCCGGGGGCAAGGCAGAGTCCGAGGAGGGGGTCTCGGGCGGACGGCCCGGTGGCAAGGCAGAGTTCGAGGAGGGGGTCTCGGGCGGACGGCCCGGGGGCAAGGCAGAGTCCGAGGAGGGGGTCTCGGGCGGACGGCCCGGGGGTAAGGCAGAGTTCGAGGAGGGGGTCTCGGGCGGACGGCCCGGAGGCAAGGCAGAGTTCGAGGAGTCAGGGGGCCGGGCTCGAGGGCGAAGACCACGGCTGGGGAACTCAGGAGACCGGGCTCGAGGGCGAAGACCGCACAGCTCCGGAGGCCGGACAGGACCCGGTGTTGGCCGGACAGGCACCAGAGCCGGTGGGACAGACGTAGACGGGATCCTGGACATGACCTGGGCTGGTGTTAATGGGACCCCGGATGGAGCAAGGGCTGGTGTCGATTGGACCACCAACGCAACATAGCAAGGAGTAGGCAGGGCCCCCGGTGGAAGAGGACAAGGAGTTGGCAGGACCCCCGGCGAGACAGGTGACGGCGGGGCCTCCAACGGGGCAGGACACAGGGTTGGCAGGACCCCCGGCAGAAGAGTAATCGGCGGGGCCTCCAACGGCACAGGACATAGGGTTGGCAGGACCCCCAGCGGAACCTCCAACGGCACTTGAGTAGGGACTTGAGTGGGGACTCGAGAGAGGGCTTGAGAGGGAACTCGAGAGGAAACTTGAGAGTTGACTTGACCCAAACCGGAAGCTGGGTTCCAGTTCTTATACATATGAAAACTACTCCTATTGACAAAATGTTATGATGGATTATCAGTAATAATTTCAAAGTGACACAGAGACATTGGATTAACCTTCAGCAGCGTTTATATGCGTTTTAATGACATTGAACACAACTTTTGATCAGAAAACAGCAAAGGTAAGACCTATTTTCCGTTTTGGCTCCGTAAAGTGAAGTTGTGTGTCGTCTTTGCTTGTCTTTGCTTTGCTTGCCTTCGCTGCCACGAGTTTTGGATACCATTGGAAACTGTGGAAACTGTGGAATCTCAGCTTTCATATGATATCTAGTTTGTGCAGATCCGATGAAGTATAAAAGATCGCTAACGTGAGTTATGTGCTAAGTGCGTTAGCACTCTTTTGCTTAGTGCTAATTCAGACGCTTGGCGTTAGAGTTGTGTTTTGTTTCGGTAAAAATGTTTCATATCGTCAGTTAACTTAGTTTCTTCCCGTTAAGTGGGTATGACATATTAATAGGTTGTTAAATGTTAAGAAGCCCTGAGATACAGTTTCGTGAATATTGTTGTGTTTTGGGGGGGCATGGGGTTTAATGCAAGGGCCCTTATCACCCTTGTATCAGCTGGTTTCAATGTACACAACTTGGATGAGTGAACACAGTCCATGTTAAATTGGTGGAGATATCTTATTCTGGATCAAAGTGGTAGATCGATCGACTGAAAGAGGGATATTCCCAGCTTAAAGGTGGGGTAGGTAATTTTGGAGAAACCAGCTCGAGTGGGCTGGAATTTGAAAATACACAGCCGGAAAAAATCTGCCTCTTCCTCACAGAGCCCCTCCTCCAACATACGAACGCGCACATGACCAATGAGGGCACGAGATAAGTTTGTGCCCAGATGGAAGGCTGACAGGCAGGTAGGCCATCCAGTTACTTTAGCCGGGCCGGCTCAGATGATTGGTCGTGCTTTTTACAGTACCACGGCTTCCACAGATGACATTTTTTTATGGATTTTTTGTCAAAGCACTTCAGATATTCATTGCTATCGGGAAGTTAAGAGCATTCCATGGAATATAACAAAAAGTGTATCTCGAGCCGGTTTCTCAAACTTACCTACCCCACCTTTAAGGTTTGCCAAACTGTATGATTGATCAACTCAACTTTGATTTGTGAGTTTAAGGCAGCTTTGATATTTAAATAAAGCATCTTGCATCAGCTGCAATGAGGTGACTGCTTTGTTCCTTAAATGAATACATTATTCAAACCTGTTTTTACATTGTCTTTCAACAAATGTGCACCCACTTCTGCAGTCATTTCATTTCATGGCAGGAGACTGGAGAATTAGCAGCACCAGCCCCTCAAATTCACATAATGGTGGTTAATGAACACGGCATCTTCTTTTCCAATTTTTTGGAAGTTGGATTACATTTGAGGGTTATTTGGATGGAAACCTGACTGAAGAGAAGCAGAGAGAGAGGAGGAAGAAGACAGAACAATACCTGGAAGGCTCGGTCCAGCTGGTTCATCTCTCTGAACTGGTTCCCTTTGGAGAAATACAGCTCTGCTCTCACGGTCACATCACTGGGACTCTGCTGCAGGGCTCTGTCCAGAGCAGCCAGCGCCTGGCATGGACACAAACAGTAATAAACATACAGGCATGCATGAACAAACACAGAAAAAAGTGCCTATCTCATCTTGCTAATTGTTTGGATTCACTGAGAACAAAAATCACAGCCATACTGAGATGAGTATGAGAGACAGTATGATCATAATTAAATCATTTGATTTGTGTTTTAATAATTTGTGTGTGACTTTAGCAAACTCCATGTTGTTTGACCTGCAGATAAAAACAAAGTGTACTTACACATTTTGTATAGCAGGACAATCACCACATATATATTTTTTATCATACATTTTTTTATTGCAACATCTTCAATTTACAACACAGTACAGAAGACAATTCAGGTTGCACAACATTTTGGATTAATTCAATCCCATCCCTCTATCCTACACCACAATCTTAACCCTATTAAATCTGTAAGGGTACTAATAACCTTTCCCCAAAAGTGTAATCCTGGACACTCCCATGCAACGTGTAAGAAAGAGCCAATGGTTCCCTGGTGACAAAATGAACAATAAGGGTCAGGTACCAATCCAATTCTGTGTCTAATTATTGGTGTTAGATATGCTCAACATTTCAGATGTATACACTGATGGTTTGGGTTTTTTTAAGCACCCGTAACATTAGCCCAAATTGCATCCCAATCCAATTCTTGTCCTAAAGTGGATATGTTCCTATCCCATGCTCTCATGCCTGATGTAGGCATGTAGTTCTGGGAGTTAAGATTGTTATAGATAAACGAAACTATTTGTTTGGGAGCACTCTGCACCCAACTCAGAATAGGATGTTCTTTCAAGTCTGACCCCCAGGGGACCCCATAGGCTTTACAGGCAGACCTTATTCTAAAGTGTTGATCAATATTATATTGAGAGACCAGTTTTTGAAAGTAAAGAATACAATTTTCCCCATTAATGTCCTGAATAGTTTTAATACCTTTATCCTCCCAAGCTTTGTTGTTAAATGGTTTGCCCCAGTCAATAGGTTATGTTCCATAATGGAGATGACCTACACCACACACTCTTAACGTTTAGGAATGTCCCTGCTACTCTGAACACTTTAATCATATAAGTTAAAATTGGACCGTACAGTAAATCACATCTTTTGGTAGATATACCTAAAAGGAGAAAGTCCCTTAATCTTATCGGCGCTATTAAGTCTTGTTCCATATTCTTCCAAGATGGCATTTTATCCTCATCTACCCAATAGCTGAGAGATCTTAATATGAATGCCCAATGATATAGTTTAAAATGTGGGCATGCCAATCCCCCATCTGATTGTTTATACTGAAGAGCTGACCATTTTATACTGGGCGTACCATTCCAGATATAGCATCGTAGTAAAAAATCGAGTTTTTGCCAGTATCCTGTTGGCGGTGCTAGGGGGATCATTGAGCTTACCAAATGTATGCGGGGTAATATGTTCATTTTAACAACCGATAAACGGGCTGGGACGGATGCTGGAAGGTGTTTCCATCTTGTAATATCTTCTTCTATTTTTTTCAAAACTAAAGAGTAATTTGTTTTAGCTATAGATGGTAAGGAAGTACTAACCTTAATACCTAAAGAGGACCTCATTTGGAACATTGGTCTGGGGTGGGAGGGACACCTCACTTTGGCCTATGTTAAGAAGCATCAGTGTTGATTTTGATGGTTCATCTTGTATCCCGAAAGCTGCCCCAACTGCTCCACTACCTCCAAGACACAGGGGAGGGTTCGCTGAACATCTGCCATACAGATTAATGTGTCGTCCGCATCATTATAGTGATATAGAATGTGACGTTCTACCTATTGTGATGGGGGAAATCTGAGGCCATTCCTAATGAATTGTGCCAGAGGTTTGCTTTGGAAGCAGATTCTTGAGAACTTGATAGAGTTGCAGCGGATTTGTCAAGGTTATTGTTTACAAAAGCATTCATGTCCGACCCAACATGTAATTGGTAGTCATTTAACTTCAGTAACTGTGAAGTGACTGAGGGAAAACAAATCAGCTTCAAATTGTTTGCTGGCGCATATATGCTAACAAAAGCCACTTGTTTACCCTGAATAGATGTGCAGCAATAGGCTAGACGTCCTTTATTGTCAAAGCCAATCCTTTCAATTGATACATTTATGTTACGCCTCACAAGTATCATAGCTCCTTTAGTGCGAGTGCCATCAGTTGATGCCACAATAGGTTTATAGAATCTGTTTTGAACCCTTGAAGTGTCATTAGGTTTAAGGTGTGTCTCCTGAAACATTGCAACATCTATCTTCTTTCTGCGTAAGAAATCTAAGATTTTTGAACGTTTATACGGAGAGTTAAGTCCTCTTACATTAAATGATACCATATTCAAATGTTCCAATTTATCTGTATTTATTCCCTGGACCTGTTGTGAGTTGGTGGTGGATCCCTGAGTTACAACCCTCCCCTTTCCCCCCCATTCGACCCTCTTCTGGGTAACATCTGTGAGCGTCACTTAGCTACGTCTAACACTGAACACTGATTGTTCCTGACCTTGCATAAAGACAAAGCATAGCAGATCTCACAAACAGTAAAACTGTGGAATAGAAAACCTCTTTCAAACCGATCAACCTGTATTATTACAACCATCCCCCTCTCGTTCTCATGACATGGTATAGCCCATATACATACCGTCGCCTGCCGATGACGTCATATCACGCGCCCATGAATGTAAACAGTGGAGGAAAAAGTTTTCAAAACACGCCTCCAGCTTCCCAAGTCTATTCCATTATAATGTACATTTATGTATGCCGCATATTAAAGTATATATTCTGGGCGGACTATTACCTTAACACCATATAAACATGGAAATTAAACAATAACATTAAAACTCTGATCTGCAATCATTTGAAAATAAACTGGCCCCTTTTTCAACATATTCAAGTATCGAGGCTCCAATATAAAATAAGCATAGAACATCACTTAAATAGCGTCCACCTGTCATCTAGGTGACAGACTAGGCTTTTCTCTGTCCTTATTCATCTCCTCCCTTGGCACAGGTAGCGTATTCAATGTCCAGGATCTTCTCGCATGTCCAGCACCGTTGATTTAAGGGCTTATTTCGCCTCTTCTGCCGAGTTAAATGACATTCTTGTGCCCTTGTTGTTTACTCTCAGAATTGCCGGATATATGATGAACGAGTCGATCCCCTTCTGTCGAAGTTTAATGCGGATCTTCTTGTATTCCTGTCGCTCCTGTGTCGTACCGGGGCTGTAATCGGCGAAGAACAACAGCTGTGTCCCGTCTTGGAGAGTCGGTCTAACTTTCCTCGTGCCTTCAAGAATGGCCTGTCTGTCGGTATAGCGTAGGAGTTTGAGAACCATGGTCCGCGATCTTGAGGTGTTGTTGGAGAAAATATGATGCGCCCTATCGATTTCCAGTGGATTACTGTTGGGGCTCTTGATTGAAGGTATCCAGATAGGCAGCATCTTTTGAAGGTAACCCCTGGGATCATCGCCCTCAACGCCTGTTGGTAAGTTGACAATCCTTACATTGTTCATTCTGGACCTGTCCTCCAATTCATCGAGCTTCCTTCACATCTTTGTCACCTCCATGATACACAAGCTAGTTTCCTTCTCATTCTTGCGCACGGCAACCTGAATGCTATCAATCTTATTGAAAACCGTGTCAAACCTTTTTGCGTGACCATCAGCTTGTTCTTTTAATGACCGGAGGATGTTGCCGTTTTCGACCAAGTGCTTCTCTATAGGATTGAGAGCCTTCTCAATCGCATCCTTTAGCACAGAGGTGCCCCAGTACGTCGGGGCAATGCTGGTAGACCGCGAGTCATTCATTAAAAAAAAGAAAAATCAAGCTCCGTTAAAATAGACAAAACAGGTTTTGATCCCTCCTCCCTTGTCCTCCCTGCCACTTAATTCAGGAGTTTACTTGATTGACAGAAAAAGCGACCTATCGCTTTCCAGTCTGTTAACCCAGAATGCAAAGCGATATAACATCAGTCAAGTGCCGGGTAGTGATGGGAATTCCGGCTCTTCTTGGTGAGCCGGATCATTTGGCTCGGCTCACCAAGAAGAGCCGGCTCTTTCGGCTCCCAAAGTGCTCTTCAGTTTACCACATATTATACCTTTTATAATTAAATCAAATGCCATGCCTCATTTCGCTCCATTTGCTCTTTCCAGCGCTGTTTTTGCAGGGGGCTGATTCTGTGAGCTGCAGCTGACCACGCCCCCCTGCAGGAGAGGGGAGCGTGCTCTGAGATCAGCTGCTAGGCTGCAGCGGGGAGAAGAGGGGGACAAAAAGAGATCTCCGTCCTCCGTGTTTTATTCTTATAGAAGTAAGAAGAGAAGTAATGGGTCAGAAACCCTCCTTTTTACGCAGCGGTCCAGACATAGACATCATAGCTACGGCGACACATATTCAGTTGCCAGTTACTTTGGCATTAGGGCAGGGATATCTAGATACTTTCCAAGGTTTGACATCATGAATTGTGCTACTTTGTGCACATTGTGCAAGCAACGATGTTTTCAAATCTGTAATCAAAAAGCCCCTCAAAAACACTATCGAAGCAGTTCCTGCCGTTGTTACGTTAGTTCAAACAGTAACAACGGACTACTTTTCTTAGCGGATGCATGTCAATTTAAATCAATACAAAAAACTATTTTTTAAATCAATAAAATCATTTTATAAATCCATAAAAGCATTTCAATTAATATTGGGAGTCATGTCGTTACTTTGTTGAGAATGTGGCCATGTGTAATAAGCGGGATAATGTCCACATTGCAGATTGCATAATGTGCCTTCATGCCGATCTAGATCCCTCCGCAAAAAAACGGCTCGTTCGCGGGCGAGAGCCGGCTCTTTGAGCGAGCGAGAGAGAGTGAGAGTGAGAGTGAGAGAGAGAGAGAGGGAGGGAGGGAGAGAGGGAGGGAGGGAGAGAGCATGCCTATATTGGACCTATGTATATTTCATTATAACTTTGAGAGACTGTTCATAGGACCCATTTGAGTCTGGTGTCTAAGTTGACTGTTCTACTCGTTTATTGTATTCCTTGTACTTATATTTGTGTTTTATGTTTCAGATTTCAGGACATGGAGTGGTTTCTTAGCCTGCTTGTTATGTGTTTCTTAACAGAGAGAGAGAGAAATACAGAGAGGTTAACATGCCATTTTAGTTTTATGTATTCATGTATTTGTTTCTGTTCAAGAATCCAAATAGCGTTGTTGTAGTTATCCCATGTATACATAACACGTGTTATTCAGCTCCTTGCAATTTGGGATTTTATTTTTGGTTGGTAGACCTCGGTGAGCTGGTCATTTCAAAAGTAGCCCACCGGCCCAAAAAGTGTGGGCACCCCTGTTTTAGCATGTCTGCTACTGTTCCCTGCAGAGTTTCCATCTCATCCGCGATAGCTTGCTTGATTAGCATAGCTATATCGGCGGGTGAATCGCTAGCTTGCTGTTGTCTGTTAGATTCTTGTTTATTAGTCGGAGCTTTATCCTTTTTTGCTGAAGACATATCTTAAGTTTTGTTCACTCTTACTTCAACTCAAATATGTGTTATTACTGTCTATGAGTTGGGGGGGGGGGTTTGTTCAGTGCTCAGTATCTTGCTGCCATCAGCCTCGTGCCTCACCGGAAGTCTCACAATCACCACATATTAACACCACAAACACCATTTTTGAAGCGTAAATGTAATAGGAAGAAGTAAAAAAGCAATTTGTAGGCAACTAACAAACTGCATCATGGTCACACAGCTTCCCTACTGCTCAGCTAAAGGCAGCTAACGTTCAGTGTGATGCTTTTTAGTATTTTCGTTTAGTCACTTGGTAGTCACCGCCCTTTTAAGAAAGATAGAAGCTTCAACATTCACCAGTGGGGTATTTACTGATGTCATTTATCTCAGAGGAAAAACAAGTGAAATCTCTTCAGATTGTGTTAACCACAGACCTTATTTCAGGTATCTAACCAAAAACACATTCCAAAAGACTTTGAGACGAGGGAACTGGAAGTGGGGAAATTATAATTAATGTCAGGGTTTGAGGACTCATCTCTGCACCAATCTATAGAACAATAGTGACAAACATGTCCACCAATACCACACTGGAGCTTGTATGCATGTGAGCATGTTATGGTCCTGCAGACTTGAGTGTGAACATTCTTCTCCCTGTGAAACTGGGTCACAGGGAGGTGCAGATGGTGATGACAAAACACTGTTCAGCTGTGTTTCCAAAGGCCCATCATGTTGACCCAGTGTATCAGTTCATACTGTCCTGACTGAGCACAGGCACCTGCAACCTTGGCTGCTGTGCTCTCAGTGTTGTGTCTCCCTGCTCCTGCCTGTTGGCTCAGCTGATAGAGGTGTTATGATTCTATCTAGTTATGCACAATGTTGATTATTCTCTCAGAACTAGCTAAACACACGGGTCTGGGGTAGAGCTCTTCAGAATTGATTGTGGCATCTCAACCGTGTGGTCAACTCGTGGCCCTGTGACATGTCTTGTGAATTCTCCGGCCGAAGCTCCAAATAAACCGTCAGTGTTTGCCACCAAAGCTCCAGCTCTCCTCGTGTCTCTCTGAGTCCTGACTCCCATTGCTTCAGAAGTGTCCCCCACAAGCGGTACAGCTGAGGTTATGAGTTTCCACTGTAAAATATCCTGCTGACTTTATCACGACTGTGTGTTACCTTACCTCTAAAATTTGAGACACAATTAAGAGTCACACTCTCACCTGTGTGTAGTTCCCACGCTTGCTGTAGATTGCAGACAGGAGGCGGTAACACTCAATGCAGCCGCTATCTCTGGATATGATGTCCAGCGTCATCTTCTCTGCCTCTTTGCTGCGACCAGCCATGGCTAAAACCTGAGCCTGGTACACAAAGAGCTTGTCAATTGTGGCTATGTGTGTGAACAACCGGGTTTTTTGTGCCAAAAGTTTCCATGATTCCTTGTGTGTGTGTGTGTGTGTGTCTTTACCAAAGCCAGCCAGATGTCGGTGCTGTGGGGCTGCAGGGCGGCGGCCTCGCTGTACACCTGCAGGGCCTCGTTGTAGCGGCCCGTGTTGTAGTACAGCGCTCCGAGCGGAGTCAGGATGTCCACCTTCCTCGTCACCTGCAGTGCCCTGCAGGAAGGTTACCATTGTCTTTTTCTTTTTATGTGCCATAAAAAAGAAAACACATCTAAATGTGTATACTAATTTTAGTTACAAAGGTAAATGCTTAAGACTGCAATTTCCATAACCCTGTTGCTTCTTCAATCAAAGATCTTTGCTGATTAAAAGAATGCTAAAAGAAAGACCAGTTTTCTCATGGTGATGTTTATATACAATATAATCATACCATTTTACATCCTTGAGATCCAGAGATATCCATGTTTTAATTATTCAAACAGTCCACAGAGGCAGAGACAATTATTTTACATAGACATTTTAATTGACATGAATTCAACCCTAAAAAAGAAAACAAGTGTTATAACTGTTTTTTCTCAAGGTTCTTTATTTGTCATAGGAACATAGCACAGAGTAGTTATGTCGATGAACATCTTAGGTCACAGGCTTCTCCAACGTGCAACACAATAATACAGAAACACAGAAAGCTAACCACGGTTAGCTAAACAGCAGGAGTCTTGCAGCTGATCAGGATGTTGCTCCTGAAAAGCAGTATGATAATACCTCACTCACCTCTTGTACCAAGACTCCGCTTCTGTGTTCTCATTGGATGATCGCAGTAGGCGGCCCAGGTTCACCATGGCAACATAGTGCGCTGGTTTGAGACTGACAGCCTGCTGGTAGTGAGCGGCTGCCAGCTCCCCCTCTCCTGGGAACATGAGAGGAAAAGGAAGGAAAGGAAGTGGGAGTAAATACATGAACAAGTGGAAGAGAAATATTGCAGGAATTAAGAAGGAAATAAAAAAAAAATACAGGAGGGAAAGAAGAAGAGATTTAAGTCAGGAGTAAGGATTATCTATTAAATGTGTGTGCCTAGATTATTCCTGCTGCAGCCTATTTACAATCAACAGAGTTGAAAAACAGGAAAAAACAGTATTATGTATAAATGCTTACAATACTACTAAGAAAAGGATAACCAGTCATACATCTGGTAAAAATGTCCCTTTATAATATGCTATGGCAGGGGTCTTCAACGTTTTTCAGGCCAAGGACCCCCAAACTGATGGAGAGATGGAACAGGGACCCCGTACTATATCTATTATATACAATTGTGTTTATATTAAACTGGGCCTAGTGCCATGTATACACATAGTTACTATTATTGTGCATTCAATAATAAGCTATTCAATTAATACACAGGTTCATACATTCATGTTTTTGTTTTCAACATATGCAAGGGTCATGTTTTTATTTTAAACGTACATGTAGAAGGGACAGTGCATCCCCAAGTCATCTGTGGATGGCACACATACTCCCACATTAGTGAGATGTCTGACCCTGATGAGTAGCACACAACGTATCTAACCTAACGGATGGAGGTTGTGAGGCAGAGGGTCATATCAGCCTCAGGCTGCAGTCTGGACCTGTATTTGTTGTTCAGGAAGGTGAGTGAGGAAATTCCACTTTTGCAAAGATATGTTTTTGCAAAGAGCAAAAGGCTCATCAGAGCTTTTGCTGCCAATGGTGGGAAGTCTTTCTGGCAAGAGATCCAGAACTTGGTGAGTGGTTTAGTTTCATATATGTTTCTGAACGTACTGTCAGTGGATAGCTCGATGAGCTGATACTCCTCTGTCACTGTCTGGCGTGTGCCGTCTGCTGTGTGTCTCTGAATGGAAACTGGATCCATGCGCCAGGAGACAGCTTCAGAAAAGTATTTCCTAAATTGTCCCTCGAGTGCGCAATAATTGCACCTGTATCGGGGGGCAAGAGGAAAGCAGAAATGCCCAGCTCACTCACTGATGGAAACATGGAAAATATTCCCTCCCCAACGCGCTCCATCCATCTTCAATTTTTTTTTAGAAAGACTTCCATTCTGTCATAAAAATGAATGGCATGTGTATTATGACCTTGCATAGGATGTTAAAGAGCAACTTGCAGGTTTTCTACTACATGTATGCTTAACCTTGCCTGAAAATTACAATTAAAAAAGTTAATGTAGGATTTCATATGTTTTACAAGACATAAGGGCAGGAATTCAGAGGGGAAAGTAGCCGTTTTGAGCTCTGCTACTAAAAACCTTTTTTTTAACGTCACACATAGGGGAGCAACTTTCTCGGACTCCTTCTCTGCCCAATTCACGGTAGTAGTTGGTAATTGGTTTGAGCGGTTGTGATTTAGTGAGCTAGTCTTTTTTCGGTAATTTTACATTGCATTTCACCTTCTGTAATCATGGTGAGCTTGTGTTTGTGCAGGTTGCACAAACTCCAGCCTGTCAGGACATCAAGTCCACGAGCTTTCGTTCCTGGGTGCGTTGTGCAAGGTGCATCCACCTCCCTGCAGCACATCATCTCCACAGCTGAGGTCATGGGCTGGCATTTCCCACACAAGCACCTATCATACAAATCGTTTATCAGGAAACCATATTACATCTCTCTCCCCCCCTTCGCTCCTCTCTCTCTCCCCTCCGGTACACAGCACCGTAAGACGTAGTGTGGAGCTGCATTAGGTAACGCGAGATACGGCTGATACTTGCATTAGTTTCTGTTATGGAGCATCAGTATCAACAGTCCTGCCAGCAACGTTACTATATTATCAATACTACTTTAGTTATAGCCTGATATATGATAGCTAACTTTACAATGTTGTGATGTGACCGACGTTAGCTAACATTAACTGTAGCTAACACCGGTCACTCAGCAAGACAGCTGCCCTGTTCTCCACTGGCTCTCCTCACACCACAGCTCCATTTCTCTCCGATGGCCGTTATTTCTTCTAATCCTTGGCTGCTCCTGGTCTCTTGGATGCATAGCAGGCTCATCATTATGGTTAATTCATTAATTAATTAATTAAGGTTGTGGTCCGTCATATGCATACGAATAAACATTTTCAATCAATCAATAGGATACGGCTGTAATAGGCCGCTCATAAATAAGTAGATCACTGTTCTTTATATACTATGGATGCTGGCAACAGTCACATAGTCCAAAGTGAAGGTGATGTTTGACCAGTAATAGTCGAGGCAGGACTTGAGACAGTTAACCGTCTTGGATGTGACAAAGCTTTCTGGCAGATCATTCCACAAGTCAACCACACGCAGGCTGAACAAGTTGCGGCGGATAGCCAGTCTTGAGTACTGTTTCTTCAACTTGAGGCAGTGTCCACGAGTCCTGGTGTTATAATCCCGTTGTAGTGGGCATGATGTTTTGTAGATGTTGTGGAGATATTTGAAAACTTCGATCATATCTCCCCTCGCCCTTCTATAATACATACTTTGCAGTCGTTCTTGATATAGTAGGTCCTTTAGTTCTGGAACCAGCTTTGTTGCCCTTCTCTGTATTTTCTCGATGAGCTCAGCATCCTTTTTGTACATGGGGGACCAAGCGACATTCCCATACTCGAGGAGTGGCCGTACCAGAGAGATGTATAAACTACGTACTACGTCCATGATCTGCGGATCATTGCTGGGTTACCATTCGCTTTGTTACTTGCCCGGCGGATATGGTCACTACATGTCAGGGTATTATCAACATTCACACCAAGGTCCTTTTCATTCTGAGTCTCGGATAGGTTTATAGTGTTTGAATCATCACCCATATTATACTCATATTTTGGGTTCTGAAAACCTAAGTGCATTACTTTGCTGCATTGAATTTGAGCTGCCAACACTCGAACCACCTCAGCATTTCTCTGAGATCTGACTGGAGTTTCAACCTCTTCTGTGTCAAAAATAGCATTGTGATCCATGTTTATTAATACGTTAGACCGACTGATGTGACGTCAAACGCGGGTGGGCTTTTTTTAAGTAAGTAAAAAGTAAAAATGTCTTACAAAAACAACGCCAGATGTCACTGTAGTGTATATTTCTGTATATTTTTTTGAAAATCTAGTGTATACATCATTTCCCTACACATTTATTCACTGGGGTCTCTAACCTGCAAGTTGCTCTTTAAGTTTGTTCAGCTCAGCAAAAATGTCAACAAGATATGCAAGTTTGGTGACCCAGACATTGTCACTGAAAAGTGGAGCCAGCTCTGTGTGACTCGCCTCGCCTCCTGACCATCATCCTACACCTCTCTTCAGCGAGCGGTATAGGACAGACAGTGACCCTGAGTAGAGGGCTCCGCCTGTGCTTATATAACATGGGTTACAATACGTAACCCACCGTTATATCTCTCACAGGCTCTGCCCTCTACTGGACTCTATGGGTACCGAGGGCGGAGCCCCGTATACACGCACTTTCGTCCAGCACACCGTTCCACCTCACTGTCCCTGACCGGCTTTAGAAGCCGCTCCGCCTCACTCACCTCTCCCTCGGTTGTAACCGTGGAGAAGTCCGGGCTGCGGCTGACAGAGCACACCTTGACACGCTTACCTCGCAAAAAGTGGGCTCGAAAAAAGTGCTGAGTGCTCCCCCCCGTCCGCCAATAGGCAGACAGAGAAAGTCTGCAGCCCTGTATGGGTTCACTATGCACCACCTCTCCCGAGTCCCTAAGGAGCACGGGGAGAGCGCAAGTGCCCCCATTTCCCCCACACTTAGACAGTGCAGAGTGTGTACATACTATAGTGTGGAGGGCTCTCCCCCTCCTGCCCCCAGGCAGGCGAGCAGGGGTGAAAAGTTAGGACGATTTTAAGGGCCCGTGACTGACAGGGGCCCCAAACATTTTTAGAACATTAAGAAAAAATGTTTAAGTAACCTTTCATCAATCATCAATAATTAACATTAATATAACGTCATATTGATCATGTGCTCACTAAACTTACGATTCATTTCACTTTTTTTCTTCCAAAAGTTAATTATCCAAAGCATCGAACACCCCCCTCTATTTACAATTAATGGTTTGGTCCTGCCTCCAAACGCTGTGCGGCACCAGCCCTTTCTAGCAGCAGAGAGTGAGAGCATGTGAGGAGGGATGCTAGTTACGTGTGTACGATGTCTCAACGACTCACAAAGTCAGGCTTTCAAAAAACAAAGAAAGGAGAGAAAGACCAGAGAGAGGGACTAAAGGGCGACAGTATGTCACCCAGTTTTTCAAAAGAAAAGGTGGGTGTTGTCCATGAGTGGTGGAAATTAGTCTGCTAGCTAAGATTAGTTCATTGTAAATAATAATTGTAATGTTTTGCTGACATTAAGTACTGTTAATATCTCCACAGAGGTTGAGGTTGAGGTTTTTAATTTCATTCATCAGAATTTCGCATGCCTTTACTTGACTTGCTTGACCTGAGCAATGACTTGACTTGACTTGCTTGACTCTCACCACAGTGACTTGGGACTTGCTTGATACTTGTAGGTCAAGACTTGAGACTTGCTCATGACTTGCACATGTAGGACTTACTCCCACCTCTGCAGAGAGCCATAGGGTTTAACTCACCAGTATCCACCAGAAACACTCCGTAGTTATTATGCAGGTCAGAGCTGTCTGGACACTTCTCTATTCCTTCCAGATACACTTCTTTGCCTTCAGCAAAGCGTTTCTGTGGAAGAAAGCAGATTCAATGAATACAGATTAAACCAGACATGAAGTAGACCAAGAGAATACTAGAGCTAAAGCTAATGGTGCTGTGCATGTGGCTGCAGCTCCCTGTGTCTTTATAGATTTTTTTATCTTTTTACTACTTTTATTGTCTTAGTTGTACTTTTTTTTTTGGACATTTATTTTTGTTTTGTAACTAACTATGGCCACGTTTTGTTTCGAACGTTTCCTGGTCATTCTCCTTTTACTTTTTTCCCCTTTTCCATGCTCAGAGGAGCGACGGCATTGTTTACTCCGTGCTGCTGCCCGGAGCGAGGCATGACATCCCGGAGGAGCTTCGGAGGCTAAAGCGGGGCTGCAGGGCAGGAACCAAGCGGAAGACGAAGAAGAAGATACAAACCTTCTGTTCTGGCTATTATAATGGGGAATGTGAGGGCTTTTTGGAATAAGATGGACGAGCTCGGTGTGCTAACGAAGACGCAGTGGGAATACCGTGAGTGCAGTGTCATGTGTTTTACGGAGACTTGGGTCCTTTCTCATTTCTCTAATTCCCCTCCTCGACCTCCCCCTGGATGGATCGGGTTGCACTGTGAGAATCACCTTTTTTGATTTCTCCAGTGCTTTCAACACGATCCAGCCACAGCTACTGAGGGGGCAGCATCAGAGCCGGTGACACCAGCAGAATCAATACACTGATCAGGAAAGCTGGGTCTGTCATCAGCGTCAAGCTGGACCCCTTTGAAGCTCTGGTGGAGAGGAGGACACTGAACAGGCTGTTGTCCATGATGGATAACCCACCCATCCTCTCCACCTGCAGCTGGACAGACAGCAGAGCTCCTTCTCCAACAGACTGCTGCAGCTCCGCTGTCACAAGGACAGATGCAATAACTGCTGTACACCAAACCACCTCTGGCTGGCAGAGAACTCTCTGGTCCATAGTTTCTCTTGAAATAAAATCACACTTTTACATTTATATATTCAATATATGTTTAATATTTAATATTCCATCTGTCATATACTTATGTATATATAATACCTTGCTTTATATCTTGTTATTGTTAAATTGTAAATTTAACATGTATATTTTCTACTTTCTTGTTTATTTCATGTCTTTTAATTTTAATTGTACAATGCCATGTCTTGTTATGCTGCTGCAACACAAACATTTCCCAAATTGGGATCAATAAAGTACTATCTTATCTTAATGTAATTCAGGAGTTGTGAAGCAGTGTTGAGTTACAACGTGCCTCCAGGCATTTTTAAAAGACAACATAAAACATACTTTAAAAAAAAGCAGCCCCACTGAGCACCTTCATCTTTATTGGTCTTTGTTTTCTATTGTAGCATGTGTGCTTATATCTTTAACCTCTGACTTTTATTAAGTCTTATTTTCAGTTTCTCTCGTATTGCATAATTGTTAAAGCAAATAAAGCTTGATTATTATTATTATTATGATTATTATAGTGTCCTCCTTATATCTTTGTGATGTTTCACCTGTTCAGCATAGAGTGAAGCCAGACTGGAGTACGCATCAGCAAAATGTGGACCGAAGTGTATCGAGTCCTTCAGCAGAGCCTCAGCTTCTTCTTCCTTCCCGAGTGACCTGGAACACATCGTATGTTTCGTATATATGCAGTAGTAGTATGTAAACTATATATATAATAGATAAACAGTGGAGGAAATAAGTTTACCCACTTACACAGAAATTAACAGTCTGTAATTGAATGGTAGGTTTATATAAACGGTGAGAGTAAGAATATCAAAAGGACAATCCAGAAACGTACATTATATAAAAGATAAAAATGTATTTGCATTAAACTGTGGGAAATAAGTATTTGATCCCCTTGCAGAACATGCGTTAGTGCTTGGTGGAGAAACCCTTGTTGGACGCACAGAGGTCAGACGCTTCTAGTCGGACTCCAGGTCTGTGCACATCTCAGGAAGGATGTTGGTCCACTCCTCTCTGAAGACCCTCTCCAAAGCCTTCAGGTTTTGAGGCTGATGCCGGGCATCTGGAAGCTTCAGCTCCCTCCACAGATCTTCTATGGGACTAAGGTCCAGAGACCGGCTCCATCACCTCAATGTGCTTCTTCTTTAGCCACTCCTGTGTTGCCTTGGCCGCATGTTCAGGGTCCTTGTCCTGCTGGAAGACCCCTCCACGACCCATTGCAGTGTCCTGGCTGAGGGAAGGAGGCTATCGGCCAAGACTGTACGGCCCCGTACATCCTCTCCTCGATGCAGGGAAGTCCCCCTGTCCCCTTAGCAGAGAAACCCCCAAAGCATAATGTCTCCACCTCCATGCTGACGGGGGGATGGTGTCCTGGGACTATAGTCAGCATCTCTTCCTCCAAACAGGGCGTGTCGAGTTGATGCCAAAGATCTCGAAGGTCTCATCTGACCACATCACCTTCTCCCAAGCCTTCTCTGAATCATTCAGATGTTCACTGTCACACTTCAGACGGGCCTCTCATGTTCTTCTTGAGCAGGGGGGCCTTCAGGCGCTGCAGGCTTTGATCCTTTATGGTGTAGTGTTACCAATAGTTTTCTTGGGGACCCAGCTGCCTTGAGATCAGTAACAAGTTCCTCCTGTGTAGTTCTTGGCTGACCCCTCACCGTTCTCATGACCATCAAACCCCACGGGCCAGACCTTGTGTGGAGCCCCAGACCGAGGGCGACTGATGCTCATTGTGTCTTTCTTCCACTTCTGAATAATGGCACCAACAGTTGTCTCCTCCTCACCGAGCTGCTCTCTGATGGTCTTGTAGCCAGTCCCAGCCTGGTGCAGGTCTACAGTCCCTGAGGTCCTTAGACAGCTCTTTGGTCTTGCCCATGGTGGAGAGGTTGGAATCTGATTGGTTGATTCGGTGGACAGGTGTCTTTTATACAAGTAACAAGTTGATATTAGGAGTATTTTTTTTAAAGGAAGACAACTTATTTAACCGGTCTGTGGGAGCCAGAATCCTTGTTTGTTGCAAGGGGATCAAATACTTATTTCCCACAGTTAAATGCAAATACATTTTTATCTTTTATATAATGTCAATTTCTGGATTTTCTTTTTGATATTCTTACTCTCACTGTTTATACACACCTACCATTACAATTATAGACTGTTCATTTATTTGTAAGTTGGCAAACTTACAAAATCTGCAGGGGATCAAATACTTATTTCCTCCACTGTATGTACTGTAATGTGTAATACCAGACCTGACCCTCACTCACAACTAGAACATACTTGTAAGGGTGTTTTATCCCCAGGATAAACATTTCCAGTGAAATAAAACATATCTAATACCGCAAGTGTTAGATCTCCCTGGACATATGCCTACACATATTAAAGCATGTATTCAATAGCACCACCATGTGGTCAGTTGTTAGGTGTTTGACACTTTGTCTAAAATATATTTGCACTATGACTTCGCCAAATCATATTTGGATTTCACTTGCTAGTGAACCACATTTATTTTTTGTTAAAACCTAATTAATTATAAGAGTCAACTGAATTATTTATGATTATCTTTTGTTGTTGCTATTATTGATGATTCTTGGGTGAAAAGAAAATAAGTAACTTAGAATTTACTTTGAGCAATAATTTAGAATGTGCTGCTTTAACAGGACCTTAGCAGTGAGCTAGTAAGCCGTCTTCTTCAATGGCCGCTCTGTTTGTGTTTCCGGAGTCTGAGCATGTCTTACTTGAGGAGGTTCCCCAGGTTGAACAGAGCTCGGTTATGCTGAGGGTTAGTGGCCAGTGCCTTCCTGTAGTAGCGCTCAGCCTCCTCTGGGTCACGGGTCAGAGTGCCCAGATTGTTCATGGCGCTGGCATGGCGGGGGTATAACCTAAGAAGAGGTGAGGAAAGCAAAGACAGCAAAAGAGGAGATTGGAGAAAGGAAAGAAACGGGACAGCATATTAAAAAAATAAAACTGTCATAAATATTTATTCTGCCAACAAAACCATTTATCACTGGAAGCATAAAGGCTTAATTTTCTTTGGACAGTATATCAATGATGACGGCGTAGTTTCTTTAAAAACTCCTAAAAATACAAGCTACCGCATTCACACTTTTTCAGATACCTTCAGCTTAGAAGCTACGTACGAAACAGTATGCTGCAGATTAAAACCAATAAAGATGTACATCCCTTAGTTAAGTTGTAGCAGGACAGGGGGAAAAGTAAACACAATCCTACAGATTCCCTAAAAAAAAAGGGGAATGGCTGATCAAGCGACCCCTGAGAGAAGTTGGAGGAAACCAATCATGGGAATGATTGGCACCTGTGTGCTGTTAAAAAAAGACAGCATGTCATTCAAGTGTGAGAAAGAACCAAGAGGAAGTCGGATCTAGCAAGAAAGAAAGTGGATTCTTGAGGACTTCATTAGGGAAGCCAGCGCCCTTTCTCATTTCACTAATTTCGCCTCCTCGACTCCTCGGCCCTCCGGTAGTGACCCGGAAATGGATTTCAGCGCGCCATGTTGAAGGACATCTCATTTCTCTAAATGCACTTCGAGGACCGAGCATCGAGGAGGCTCTCTGGAGGAGCTATAATCAAGGATACACTGATGGGTCCTCCGCGCCAGTCCACGGAGGATCGCAACAGTGCAGTTAAAAGAGTCGTGGCGCACGGCCGGACTTATCTCAGCCAATGACAGCTCTGCATGCATCCCCTGGATATTATTTTATTAACTGCTTTCATCGCAACGCAATGTTTCCAGTGAGAACAGCTGTGAGGTCCGCGCAGAAAGCAGTGTGTATAATATATCACTCAGTATAACAGGCCTACATTACTAACAGGGCTTCTCAATTCTCTAACTTCCCCCCTCGACTCCTATCCTCGTGTCTTAGTCCCGCCCACAGGAGATGTGAGCGGAGTAACCGAGGAGGGGAAGCAGCAGGCGGTTAGAGAAATGAGAACTCCTCTCCTCTGAGCGGTCATTTTAAAGAGACGTCCATTAATGATGACAGGAGGCACAGCAGCCTCTGTCTGATGGACAGATGTGTTCATGACCACTTCTATATTTACTTTGATTCATTCACAGTGCGGTGTCATGAGACAATAACAGGCTACAGATGCGGACATATACACACACACATATATTTATATAAATATATACAATTTCAGAATCAAACAAGTATGAGAGCACTCTCATAATAACGTAACACAATCAGAGACTGGATATATACATATATATATATATATATATATATATATATCTTTGTTTGTAGATATCTACTAAACTACAGCATACAAATACAGAGAGTAATGTAGGCCTGTTATACTGAGTGATATATATATTATACACACTGCTCTGCTTTCTGCACGGACCTCATAGCTGTTCTCACTGGAAACATCGCGTCACGATGAAAGCAGTTTATAAAATAATATCCAGGCGATGCATGCAGAGCTGTCATTGGCTGAGATAAGTCCGGACGTGCGTCACGACTCTTTGAAACATCACTGTTGCCGGAAATACATCCGCGGAGGAGCCGTGGAGGACCCATCAGTGTATCCTCGGTTATAGCTCCTCCAGAGAGCCTCCTCGAAGCTCGATCCTCGGTGTGCATTTAGAGAAATGAGACGTCCTTCAAAATGGCGCGCTGAAATTCATTTCCGGGTCACTACCGGAGGACCGAGGAGTCGAGGATGGGAAATTAGAGTATTGAGAAGCCTTCAAAGAGTCGAGATTTGTCTAAAACCATTTAGTGCTTCACATAATAAAATACACAACGGCTGTATCCTGATATATAGGCTATGATAGGAGCTGTATGTGTGTGTGGTAGCCTACAGTGTGTGGTAGCCTACAGTGTGTAGGTGTGTGTGGTAGTGTGTGTGTGTGTGTGTGTGTGTGTGTGTGTGTGTGTGTGTGTGTGTGTGTGTGTGTGTGTGTGTGTGTGTGTGTGTATGTGTGTGTGGCCTGTCGCAATAATCGATAAATTGACTTATCGATAAATAAAAATGTACTCGATAAATTTTCTGAGCTCGATAAATTGCTGTTTACATAAGGATGTGACCAGCGTTTTAGCCAGGAGCGCTGTGGTTGCCATGCACGCTGTGAGGGGCGGGGCTGACACACAGCCAGGTCAGGACACTCCGCGTCCACGTGCAGCAGCGTAGCAGCCAAATTAATAATACAGCACAAGCGGGAGACTAGTCTTAATTTCGTCAGCTATCTTTTTATTTAGTCTTAGTCCTGTGTTAAATTTCCTTTTTAGTTTTAGTCATATTTAGTCACCTTCATCCAGACTAAAAGTCTGAGCATTTTAGTCTTATTTTAGTCGACTAAAACAGTAAACATTTTAGTCAAGATTTAGTCGACTAAAAGTCTGAGCATTTTAGTCTTATTTTAGTCAAAGAAAAGTAATTATTTTAGTCTACTTTTTGTCAATGAAAACTGTTGAGTCTTCTTTAGTCATCAGATTATATAGAACATTTCAGCCAAACTAGTCTAGCCAAAACCAATAATTTGTCATTTTAGTATATATAAATAAATAGGATTATATCTTGTCCCTATTTGATGAAAAACACAGGTTGAATGATTAAGAATGCAGCTTTGCAGAGAGTATCTGGTCAGGTGTGTGGTGTTTTTACCTGTGTTATGGCCACATTGCTTCCCTTCTGATAAAACAATGCATTCGCTTTTTTTCTCCGCCTCATTGTAGCGAAAATGTCAAAATATCACATTGTTTCTTTCTCCCAAGCAGTGGTGGCTTTAGACTTTTTCGTTGTCAGTCATTTTGACGGACAGGATCGTAACATTTCAGCCATAATCCATTATTACCCGTCGAGTGCACAATGTATCACTCACTCGCGCTGACGGGGGGTATTCGGTTAACGCGAGTGCGACAGACCACTGCTTGCTCCCATGCCCTGTTGTTGCCATTTTATTTTCTGTTAAATAAGGTTAGTTAGACCATGAGTTAGACCATGAGTTAGACCAGGGGTGGGGAACCTTTTTCCTCTCAAGGGCCATTTCAATGTTTTCAACATCCTCCGAGGGCCGTACAAATTATTGACCTCTGCTTAAAAATACTAAAATCACAGCCCACTCATTTCACCTTTCTTTCATGCTGTGCAAAGAAAAAGCAACCTCTTAATCCAGATATCTTGCCATGACTCACGCATGCACGTGCACGGATGTGGCATGACCACCAAAACAGAAAGATATGGACACAAGATGTGTGCAAATGTATTTAGACTCCTGTGAACATGATTTAAGTGGGGGGGGGGGCCTAACCTCCTCTAGGGGGGTCCGGGGGGCATGCTCCCCCGGGAAGATTTGTTTTTTTAAATGTTGAAGTTAAAAGCATCAATCTAGTGCACTTTGAGAGCAACGTTAGGAGATCTATGGATACATCTCTCAACACCCAGATGAAACAGAACTGGAAGCAGATTTTCTTTTTCTTTATGGGTATTTTACAAATCACTCTCCTTTCAAACTGTATTCTTGTTTATTAATAACAACTTTTTTTTACTGTCATATAGTATTTTATATCTGTTTACTTTATTCTCTTATTTGTTTTATAACTATAATGATCATATAAAGATGTGCCTTTACCTCACTGGTTGTAGAAAAAGCTTCTTATATTCGTTAGCATAGCTAGCTAACCAGATGCCAATAACAACAAAGTTATTGACTGTATGATCAGTATGACAGATGAACAGATCGCCACTGGGCTTTCAACTAAAGACACTGCAGCATGTGTACGGCTCCTTATGGGTACTGCAATTTTTGGAAGTGCAGGAGCGGAGCGGCGTTCTGCTGCTCTCCGTCAGAACTACACTCCTGTCAGACGAGACATATACCACGTGATGACACGTTAGGCTTGTGTTGTGTTCAAGGACCCTGACCTTGGCCAGGAAAAACAGGCACTCACTTGTTTAATTATTTTGCGGTCTAGATTTCTTTAATTTTTTTCTTTTTTGCGTGTGTTTATAAATTACCTCGAGGGCCACACCAAATGGTCTCGCGGGCCGTATACGGCCCGGGGGCCGGAGGTTCCCCACCCCTGAGTTAGACCATGAGTTAGACCCGAGTCTTCCTGACAGTTCATATTTTGCCGCTGCCCGGTGTAATTCAAATCTATCGCCGCGCGCCCCACAGACACACACAGCTGCTGCCCTGCCGCAGCACCGGAAGTGGAACTGCTGGGAGAAAAACTGACTATCAGAGATGTAATGTTATCTTTGATAATATTTCGTCTCCTCATTTTTCGTCAACGAAAGTAAAGAGAGATTTTGGCATAGTTTTTATTTAGCAAACTACGTTTTCGTCTCGTCACTTTTCGTCAACGATATTGCATGATGATTTCGTTACAGTTATTGTTTACTGCCGTCGGTGCCGTCTCGTCATCGTCTCGTTTTCGTCATGGAAAAAAAGGTCGTTGATATTTCGTCATAGTTTTAGTCAATGAAATTAACACTACGGGAGACAACGTGTGACTTACTCGCGGGGAATTTAAAGTGAAATGGAATTGGTTACACTACACATCTCGATTCTCCGGTGTGGCAGTATTTTGGATTCAAGCCAAATCAACGAACCTACAGACTTGAATGAGCCGGGCGGTGTGTTGCATTTGTTTAAAAAAAGGTAGCGACAAAAGCAGGCAATACCACACATTTTAAACTACACCTAAAACACAACCACCCCATTCCGTTTTCCCAGCTGGTAGAAAACACGGCAGCTGGAGAGCCCCCACCTTCCCGACAGTTTACAATCAAAGATGCATTTGCCCGACAATGCAAACATGTTGGTGTTCCTTGCTCGAAAACTTTGAAATACAGATTTGGATATGGCCTGTTGAGGCATCTGGGTCTTTGTATGGACAGTGGACTGTACACTTGACTGTTGTTTTAAGGAGGGTTTGCTTGTGAGACAATGTGTGCTCATATTTATTTATATATATATATATTTATATATATATATATATATAGATAGATAGATAGATAGATAGATAGATAGATAGATAGAGAGAGAGAGAGTTCTGTTTTCCAGCCTGAGTCTATTTAATTTATTGTTTTGGTTGTGTGTGATTTAATTAATTTATTATAATTTAATTAATTTGTTTTATTTATTATATATAATTTATATATTTTAATATTATTTCACATTTCATTTGCTGTTGAATGTTCAATAAAAAGTTATGTTTGAAAGGATGTACTTTTCATTTCAAACCTTTATTTATACAGATAAATCCCATTGAGATCATTGATCTCTTTTCCAAGGGAGACCTGCTCAAGTAGTTCCACATGAAACATAAAAACATAAACAGAACAACAAAAGGACATCACACAGCATCATTTACATAATTATCCACATAAACAGGTACCAATAGCTTCTGATTGACTAGCATCCAACCGAGCTTTAAAAACATTTAGTGGCACCAGATTGTTCAGTTTCCATTTAATTTGCAGACTATTCCAAGACAGAGGAGCTGCGCATCTAGAAGCTGTCTTCCCTCAGACAGTCCTAGCAGTTGGCACATTTAATAAAACCACAGCATTCGATCTCAGGCAGTAGCCACTTACAATTCTCCGTGAGATCAGGGAGCAGATATAATATGGAAGTTTCCCTAACATTGCTTTGTATATAAAAATGTACCAGTGACTGAGCCTCCGTACAGTTAGTGAAAGCAAACCAGCCCTTGCATACAGGGTACAGTGATGGGTTAATGCTTTACAGTTAGTCACAAATCTTAGTGCGCTGTGATACGCAGCATCTAACTTGACCAGGCAATGGGCAGGTGCATTCATATAGACCAGATCCCCAGAGTCCAGCACAGGTCAAAGGTCACAGAGCCTTTTCCTGGCCTCAAGCGAGAAGCAGGACTTGTTCCTGGAGAAGAAACCTAGCCTAACCCTCAGTTTTTTTAGCAGGTTATTGACATGAAGTTTAAAAGTGAGACAATCATCAAGCCAGATCCAAGGTATTTGTAACAGGTAACCACTTCAAGTTTTATTCCTTGCATAGTTACAATATCTAAAACAGGCTCTGGTGTCTTTTTAGCTTTAGAAAAGAGCATTACCTTGGTGTTATCAACATTTAAAAGAAGCTTTAGTTCAGAGAGCTGAGTCTGAATAATGTTAAAAACAGCCTGTAATTTAACACCAGCCTCCTTAATGGAGGGACCTGCACAGTACATCACGGTATCATCCGCATAAAAATGTAAAGTAGCTTCATCCACATTTTCACCTAAACTGTTGATGTAGATGGAGAATAAAAGTGGACCTAAAACAGAACCTTGAGGTACACCATTAGTAATGATCAACCACTCAGAAGACAGCCCATCAAAATGAACACATTGGGACCTTTCAGAGAGGTAGTTCACAAACCACCCACTGCATGGCTGGATAGGCCTATACTGGCTAGCCTCTGCTTTAAAATGTGATGATCGACGGTGTCAAACGCTTTTGAAAGGTCAATAAATAGAGCTGCACAACTCTGCTTATTATCTGAAATACTAGTAATGTCATTCACCACTTTCATTGTGGCAGTGATGGTGCTGTGTTGCTTTCTGAAGCCTGACTGATGTTTAGACAGGATGTCATTTGTACATAAAAACACCTTTACCTGTTCACTCACTAAGCGTTCAAGAACCTTAGCCAGAACTGACAATTTAGAGATTGGCCTATAGTTATTTAATAAGGTGGCCTCCCCTCCTTTTAGCAAAGGCAGGACATACGCTGACTTCCACAATTTTGGAATTGTGTTAGTGCTGAGGGAGAGGTTAAAAAGAGTAGTGAGAGGTGGAGCAATAAAATCTGCAGCTATCTTTAAAAAGAAAGGTTCCAAGTTATCCGAGCCAGCCGGTTTCTTAGGATCTAGCTTGGTTAAAGCTTCACGAACAACATCAACAGTAAAAGGGGTCAAACTAAAAGGGTTTTCCAACACACGTTTTTCAGAGTTACATACTGTAGTGTTCACAGAAGCAGAGTTAGTGACAGAATCAAATAGAGAACCACAGGACACAAAAAGCTCATTAAAGCAATTTAGCATAGTAGCCCTGTCCGATATAGAGCCAGATGCTGTGGTAAGGCACGGAGGTAGCTCATTACGGATATCGCCGGTGGATAACGATTTAATGGCTTTCCAAAATATTTCAGGATTATTCAGATTCTTTGTAGTTACTGACAGATAGTACTTTGATTTAGCACTTTTGATTTGCGATGTGAAGCTATTCCTTAGCTGCCTAGAACGCAGCCACTCTACCTGTGAGCCTGATTTCCTAGCCTTTGCCCAGGCCTTGTTTCTCTCATGAAGGAGACTGGACAGATTAGCAGAAAAACAAGGATTGTCTCGTCCCTTTACTCTAAATGTACGCAGGGGTGCATGTCTATCAATGATCTCCATAAAACCAAGATAAAAATAAGACCATGCGGTTTCTACATCAGCACACAGATCGATTTTACCCCAATTAAAATCAAACAGATCATGCACAAAACCCTGCTCTACAAAATGTTTTATGTCTCTCTTGATGATAATGCGAGGTTTAACCTTTTGGACCTTAGTGTCCCTAATTGTGGCTACAGCACAGTGATCGCTCAGATCATTTGCAAATACTCCCACAGATGAGTATTTGTGTGGAACATTTGTTAGAATTAGATCAATTAGGGAGGATTTATTAGGGGACTTAATGTTAGGGCGAGTAGGACTGTCCACAATCTGAGTAACATTCAAAGAGATACAAAGGTTTTTAAAATCCTCTGACACTGCAGTTAACAGGGGGGTCTGTAACAACTCACTACCATGACCTGTTGACCCTTTGCCACTTCTATATTTAAGGCTAAAAATTCAAATTGCTTACTGATCGATTTGGAAACTAATGTGGTTACACTGAACTTATTCTTAACATAAATGGCAACGCCACCACCTTTATTAGGCCGTTCGGTACGATACACATTAAAACCATTTAAGGCAATGTCAGAGGCCAACATAGATTTGTTTAGCCATGTTTCTGATAAAACAATGACGTCAGCGTCAGTCGAGCTCGCCCAGATACGGACAAAATCTAGTTTACCTAACAGACTGCGCACATTCAAGTGGATGAAACCCAACCTAGACCTAGCTTTAAAATCAGCAGGAGTAGCGATCTGACTACTACTACTGGGCGGACCAGGGTTAGGTTGTACATTTCCTGACAGTAATAACAACAACAAAACCAGGCATATTTTCCTCTTAAACGACACACATACATTGTCATCTAATTTAGAAACACCGGAAAAGTCTGTGAGAGTGTGATTTGAGCTTAAGAAGCAGTCCTGAAGAACCATCATCGCAGGAAAACAAAAAAGACAAACATATGTGACCCGCTCTATCGAAATCAGTCGGAAGTCGCAACGGCTCATTTCAGAATAAACGTGGATTTACGTAAAAAACAATTTTTTCAGGGTTCGGGTGTTTTGTTTGATTTTAAACAAACCAAGTCTTGGCTTTCAGAATATGAAACTTTTATTTCCAAAATCACACGATAAGTACATTTTTGACATTGGCTGACATTATGAACGTAAGAGTAAAGTAATCATAGATAACACGGCAGGATCCGTTACAGTTTGTTTTCATCTGATTTAAATTAAACAGAGTCTTGGCTTTCAGAATATTAAACTTGTTTCGGCAAATTCAGATAAATAAATATATCTTTGAAGCTTGTAACGGCATAATTACAAGCGGAGAACGGAGTAATTTAACGCCACAGCAGGCGTAACAACAGCCGGTGTTTCTCGTGAGGGTTTTCCCCGGGAAACAAACACAATACACACAAACGCAAAAATACACAAACACACACACGCACACACGTATACACACACACTCGCGAGCTTCCCCTCCAAACGAAAATATCTTCCCTCCGTAGTATTTTGATCATTTGCTCCACTAATAATCAATCAGATGGATGGATTCCAGAGAAGAGGAAACTTTAAAGGCCTTTTTCTCAAAATAAGGACTCGGTGACAGTCATTATATAATGTGACATATTTCGCTTAATATTTGGAGTACAAAAACAATCCTGATATCATTAGAAAGCTAGGAATATCCTCTTTCCAACCGTGTATACAACTCAAAATGTGTCTTCGGGTCAATGCGACTGATTTCGATGGAGCAGGTCACATATTTTGTCAAGCAGATTTTCTGTGACCGGTAATTGTTTGAGCAACACATCTGAACCTTTGCAGGGGATGCCCACTGCGGGTGGCAGAACAGACCTGAATCCAGTAGACTTCTCAGAATGACTAGAGATCTTCTCATAGTCCAAAACAGTTAACAGGCACAGCAGAATCCCGATATGGGCCATTTTCCCAGACCAGCACACAGTATCCGCGATGTTCCTGCAAAATCAGCACAGCAGCAAAGGACAGGCTAAAACAGCAGCGTGGAAGCGCTCCGGTCCCTCCGTGGTATCCCCGGGGTGAAAGCAGGCCTCTGCAACAGCAGAACCAGGACAGGTGGAAAGCAGGCCCAGCGGTGGTAAAATCCTCCTCCGCACAGCAGCACACGCCCGGTGGAAGCAGGCCAAGCCCGAAGTGTGGATCCACTCCGTCTCTCCGCGACGACTCCGGGGTAAAAACCTCTCCAGTACAGCCGTATTCTACAGGTGGGAGCAGGCCTCCGTAGATCGCAGATCGCAGATCGCAGGCAGCAACAGGTGGAGCCGCTCCGTCTCTTCGCGACGAGCAGGCCTCCGTAAATCGCAGTTCGCATGCAGCAACAGGTGGAGCCACTCCGTCTCTTCGCGACGTCTCCGGAGGAAAAACACCTCAGTACAGCCGTACTCGACAGGTGGGAGTAGGCCTCGGCAGATCGCAGTCAACTAAAACTACTACTTGTATAAGCAGGGATCGCTAAAAGTTTGTAAGCAGGAGAACTAGATGCTAACAGATGCTAGATGCTAATAGATGCCAGATGCTAACAGGTAAGTGCGAGCCTGTAGAAATTGCGACTGCCTCCAACTTGTACTTCAACTAGTCTAGGCTTCATTCGTATAGTATAATATATTATATATTATCATGATGTCAGTGGTCTAAAATGGTCTTGCAACGGTGCCGACAATATTGTCTTTTATCGCAATAATTTCCAGAAAAATGTATCGTCCAACAAAATTCATTTTTGTGACAGGCCTATGTGTGTGTGTGTGTGTGTGTGTGTGTGTGTGTGTGTGTGTGTGTGTGTGTGTGTGTGTGTGTGTGTGTGTGTGTGTGTGTGTGTGTGTGTGTGTGTGTGTGTGTGTGTGTGTGTGTATGCGGCAGACAGGCAGGTCTCAGTTGGTTTGGTGTCCTCTGCTTACTTAAAAGTAAAAGTTCCCGGCACAAAGTACTCTTTTTGGTGTGAACGCAAAATAAGGGGTACTAACGGAACTAAACGGGAAAAGTACGGGGAAAAGTACTCTGGTGTGAACGCGCCTAAAGAAACAATTCTAATAGCAATAGACACAAAGTCACATTAGGCACATGCTGTGTGACTTTGAATCGTTAAAAGATGATCACAGTCATAGAGCTGTATTGCAAAGGCAGACCTGAGGGCAGTGGTGTAGTGGTGAATGGCCTCCTGGTGCCGGATGTTGTCTTTCAGGAAGTTGGCGTAGTTGTAGTGGACTTTGGCATTGTGTGGCAGAGTCTGGATACCAGAGCTGAAACGGGGAACAAGAATAGGAAAATAAGATGCAGGTCACTCGTTTCATTTCTGTTCAAAATAACATCCTTGTCATACTTGTAATTCCTTAATAATGTTAGGGTCATCAGTTAAATAAACTATAAACAGCCTGTACAGATGATACTGAGACACACACACTGACTCTTTATTATCATAAAAAAAAAACGGGACAGAGAGAAGCCAGAAACTTTCTAGCAGCATTTTGTAATTAGCATGTTTAAAATAAACTCCTTTTGTAAGCTCTTTTTGCAATATAATAGTGCAAGGGTTGTCTTACAACATCTTACAATGTGGCCCCATTAAATAAATCAAATAACTATAATTGTATTTATTTTCAAAGTGAAAAAAACACAAGATCTGCAATTATAAGAAACATCCGTTTTCTATGATTTCTGAGCTGAAATATGGTTTACATATTTTACACAATGGAAATTCAAGTCGTACTAAATCCAAATATTTGTGTATCATTTAAATCACTATTGTTTTTTTTACCTGATCACTATCAGAGTATATTAGTACTGAATTTCTGGTGCAAATGTAAGCCAAATGTTGGCATTTGAAAACAGGAACCACATACTGTACAATTTAACACTAGGAATTTAATGTACACAGAAAATCAACTTTTGTGTGCCTATTTCAGAACAAGGGCAAAAGTCAGACGCACACGCGCCATACTTGCCAACCCTCCCGATTTTCGCGGGACACTCCCGATTTCATAGCCCTCTCCCGGTTTCCTCCCGGGGTCATAATTCTCCCACATTTCTGACAAAATCAGATTTACTCAGGACTGTTTCCACTCGGACTTTATTACAGCTACACCATCGTTTGGTTTCCATGGTAGCGCGTCTCTTTAGTAGCGTGCGCAACTAGATAGTCACAGAAAAACAGAACAAGAATCGACAATTCGACCCTCTGCTCACTCCTTTCCTGGTCCAGCCCCACACATATGCTCCATCAACAGGATGTTACAGGCCACAAGGCATTGCACTCAGAACTACAATAAGCATGCTAACAGCTCCCCTCCCCCCGCCCCTGCGGTGGTTTTGAAATGCTCCCGATTTCTGAGGTCTCAACGTTGGCAAGTATGGACACGCAGAGTGGGGGAAGTCCCCCACCCCAACGCAGAACATCCTTCCGGCCATCAGAGTCTCTTTAGTAGCGCGCGCAACTCAAAGTCTGAGAGGGTGTGGAAGATAGTCATAGAAAACAGAACAAGAATCGACAACTCGACCCTCTGCTCACTCTTTTCCTGTAAAATACAGGTCCAGCCCACACATACAGATGTAGCGCTTCATTTCAGACGCCTACCCGTGCGGGTCCGTGATCGGCACGGGGTGGGCCCCTGCTGAAAAGGAAAACCCCCCCGCAGGACTTGATACGCCCCCTTGATAAATAAATGTAATTTTAATGAAACCAGCTGTAATGGATCATGGATCGACCAGGGGGAGCCGTGAAAAGCTGCCACACTGGAACTCATGTGAAATAAACAGCTTATAGATATACAGGTATCTGATCGGATATTTGTTGAGATCCATATGTCACGGATAGGATCATATTCTGTGCTAAATAAGAGACATGTAATCATTTACAAAACATCACCATGTTTTTATTTAACAAAATAATGTTGTTTAATTCACGTAGGTGTAAGTACAAAACCATCGCTATGTTTTTTCATCAGGAAATGCAGCCCGGCTCAAACAAACGATTTTCAATCATCATCCTCACGATCATTTAATGTGTCATATGTTCGCGAGTTGAAATGAATACACTAATTCATATAGTTTAATCCACGTGAGTTTACAACAACAAAAATAATCGCTTTGTTTTTATATCACATCCGACCGGAGGAAAATGCAGCACGGCTCTCACTACCTATCATCCTAATCCCACGGGCAAACAATAATGTGTACAGTGTTAATAGTTTACTGTATTATTAGTGTCTAATATTACTGCTATAACAATCACACATTGAGTTGTTAAAATCAGACTGTTGTTTTTTTTAAACAGTCTGAATGAAACGGCAGCTCTCAGGTGTGTGTTTACCAGTGTTGGGACTAACGTGTTACAAACTAACGCATTACTGTAACGCAACTACCTTTTGCGGTTACTAATAACGTTACTAGTTACCTATTCTCATTCAGTAACGTCGTTATAGTTACTGCGTTACATTATGTGATGGAACTGAACCGAATCTCCCTGCGGATGTAGTTTACAGGCGAATACAGCGCTGTCCTCTCACAGCACCATGGAAAAGTGAAAGTAACCAGAGAGGAGTGATGATTGGTTAACGCGGGGTAACATTTCAGGGTAAGCCAATCAGAGACAGAGTTGGGCGGGTCTTGCCTTATGGGGAAAATACACAGACACACAAACACTTGCTAACACACACACGGCAACGCTCACCAGCACACACACACACACACACACACACACACACACACACACACACACACACACACACACACACACACACCACACACACACACACACACACACACACACACACACACCACAACACACACACACACACACACACACACACACACACACACACACACACACACACACACACACACACACACACACACACACACACACACACACACACACACACACACACACACACACCACACACACACACACACACACACACACACACACACACACACACACACACACACACAATGGCAGATGCAAGTATCAGCAAGAGCAGCAGCGCATTTACAACTTGGAGATATAACCACTATTTTCAATTTGTGGGGATAAAGGACGCACAAAATATTATGGTCAAATGTAAACTGTGTGCAGGAAAGAAAGCATTGTCCACATCGAATAACAGCAATGCCAATCTCCTGGAGCACCTAACTAATGTAGCTACATGAGGCTATAAAACTAGTCGCCAAAGACCCCACCGTCTCAACCACCGGCAGTGACCCAGATGGAGCAACACCATCTAAACAGCCAAAAAACGATCTTTTTAAAACATGTCACCCAGAGTCAACTAAACAGATTGATTGCTGAAAATAGTTTGTTTGTCTTCATTGTCAGTCTGACAGTTTATTATTTATCCAATTGTTACTGCCAAAAGAGTGTAGTTATTGTTTAATTGTTACACTGCCAAAATAGTGTAGTTGTTCTTAATGTGTACACTGTGGTGATTGACATTATTCACCCACGGATCTATGGGTTGGGGTATTGTTCTGCACGGACATTTTAGTGAACCGGACTTCCTGTTTCCGCCGGTCTTCGCTTCCCGGCAATGGTTTTCTGATGCTAAATAAAAGTCTAGCTTGTACCTTTGATACCCCGCCTCCGACTCCCATCTCTCGGCACCACAACACTGCCAAAAGAGTGTAGTTGTTTTTCAAATCAGATCAAGTTTTATTTATATAGCACATTTATAAACGATTTTTGGTGGAGCCAAAGTGCTGTACATATAATAAAAATAGCCTACAGTCGAGACACTTTACAGCAAATACAACAGCACAGATTGTTTTAGTTTTTATTTCATATTGCACTACTTAGAACTTGATTGTTGAGGCTACAATAAAGATGCCTGCTTTATTGTTATTGCACAGATTACAGGTACTGAGACAAGAAATGCAGTTTAGCTTCTAACGGTACAACAAGCAGTGAAGTGAAAAGTAATGTACACAATCTACAGAATAAAATATAGAATGAATTGAATGATGAATAAACAGTGAGCTTGGGTATGAATACACTAGTAGCCTGTGAGCAGTATTAACAGTGTGTATGAATATGCTAAGATATATAAAGTATGAAAACGGTAAGCAGTGCAAATAAACAAACAAAAATCTTTTGAGAAGCCCCCACCCCCCATGTTGCCTGTGTTGTATGTTGCAAACTCTTTGTTTAAAACTAATTGGCCATCGGAATGTGTGGAGTAAGTCTCCCAAGCACATTCCACAGCTCTCCCCCCCCCCTCCTGTGATCTTCCAACCCCCAGTCTGTAGGTTTATGTTCGCAAATGTCAGTGTTAATTTTGGCAGCTGTTTTTGATTTAGTCTTAGTCTTTAGACGAAAATGGTTATTAGTTTTAGTCACATTTTAGTCATTCCTATCCTTCGTAGTTTTAGTCTAGTTTTAGTCGACGAAAACTCAAAACGTGTTACTCTAGTTTTAGTCGACGAAAACTCAAAACGTTTTAGTCAACTTTTAGTCGATGAAAAATTACATTTTAGTCAACTTTTAGTCAAAATGTGTCTCTATACTCTCTGAATGCTCCGTCCCCGGCAGATCTCGGTGTCCGCTGCAGCGTGTCTGTTAGGCCCCGCCCCCCGCACACAGAGAGACACAGGGAGATCGCTCTTCTGGAGTGAAGAGAGCGGAAATAATGATATTGCAAGTTAGAAACGTAAGATGCATTTTGACAGACAAGATGGACACTTGGGGGAAAATATCGTCGTCTCGTCTTAGTCATGTAAAAAAGGTTGTTGACGAATATTTTTCGTCATAGTTTTTGTTGACGAAATTAACACTGGCATATTTTAAACTGTCGCACTTTCTGTTGTTTCTATCGCGCATTGCCGGTACGAAAGGGTCTGTGCCGGAAATATCAAACATTTAATAAAAGTGAAAAACAATGAACAAGACTTAACGTATTCATCATAATTAATTATATTTATTCTGTTCGGATGTAGGATTTTTGACTTTGTTTAGAGCAGTGATCTTCTCTGCAGCAGAGAGCTAAGCGCTGTCAGACCGGACTTAACCCTGAAAAGTATTATCATCTGAAATTAATCATTATGTTATTAATATTAAATACATATAAGTATTTTTACAACTTGTGTTTAGAAATACTCTGTTGTAATTATTGATACATAAATGTGTTCATCCATTCAATGTGGCATCTGCTCTAATAGGTTTAATGTATGATATTACTTAATAATACAATACATTATAATATATGATATCATAATTATATTTTAGTTTTATTCATTTCTTATAACATAGTTTCTCATTATTATTATTTTTATGGCTCATCTTATTTTTGATTTTATTAATCTGTGTGAATCTGTGCTATCCTGTTTTTCACTGTTACCCTGTTGCTGTTTGAACTACTGCATTTCCCCACGGGGATTAATAAAGGTCTTATCTTATCTTAATGTATAAGTTGATTTACTTCAATCTACTGTACTGTGTAAAAACACCCCAACAATATTACAAAAAATATACTGCATAAAGCAAACTATATACTTTATTTGATCTAAAACTGATGTTTTTTCATTATACTAGCCTGTGAAAACCATAACAAATAAGTGATTAAATGCTACAGTATTCAACAAACACAACTGCAGAGCTGCAAACATTGCAAACAGACTAAGGTCTACAACACCCAGTTCTCTTTGTGTATTTGTGAATGAAGCGCCATCTCATGGTTAAATCCTGTAATTGAACAAATGGGGAAATTTGGCAACGCCCTCTAGCAATTTGGCAACACCCCCAGCCACTGGGATCCGCTGGGCTTTTGACTGGGACACACACATGTGAGTCCTATCTGGAGTGCTACATCTGTATGCTCCATCAAGACAGTGCACTTACAACTACAATAAGCATGTTAGTTAATGTTAATCCAATACAGCTCCGGCGATCCACTAGCACCCCACGCGGTGGTTTTGAAATCCTCCCGATTTCTGAGGTCTCAAGGTTGGCAAGTATAACACACGCACCCACACACAAATACATCCACATATGCCTCTACTTACCGGAAGAGGGCCTCTCTGGAGCGCCAGACGTTGTTCTGCTGGACGGTCTTCCAGGAGAAGAGCAGGAGCAGCAGCAGCAAGGAGACGCTGAGGACTGTGGTACCCAAACGGCCAACCAGCGAACACAGGCGCCCCAGGCCGTGAGCCACCAGAATACAGTAACCCATACTGGAAGAGGGCGGGGGGGAGACAGACGGGACAGAATCTCTTACTGCAGTCCTACATTCTAATAGAGGTGTTTAGGCTGTTAAAAGGCCTGCTGACTGGTTTGTGCGGTCAAACAATGTGAAAAAGAAAAGACCATACCATTACATAGGAAACACAAGGAAATTAGTTTTAAAAGGAGTGAAACAAATTGTGAAATGAATGGTTCTGAAGGTTTAATTGAGATGATTTAGCAGATTTCCCACCAAATAATATTGGGTATTTAATTTGTGACAACATGCAAATAGGGTTTGATGGCCAAAATAAAGGTTTCTATTAAGAAACTAAGGAACCACCAATAATTCCTTCAGTATGGTAATATGTGGAATGATAGCCGAAACGAAATGTCAGTGAATTAGGTAAATCTGTGCTATTATTATTTAAGTGCTTGTTTTGCATTTAAAGTGTTTATCAACAAGAGCAAATATCATCTCATAAGGGCATGACATTGTGTGTGTCTTATTTAAGTCAGAGCTGCTGTATTTCCATTTAGCAATCCTAATATAAAGGCACTTTGTTGTAAACAATTGCAAAAGGTAGAAAATAACCACAAAATGCAGAAAACACACCCCTTGAGAGTAAGCAGCTACGTCTGCCCTCGAGACCTTTCTTGCACTTCTTCATCCTCTTCCACACCCCCAGTCTCAGTCAGCATCCGTCCTTAACCAGAGACTCTGTCCTCACTCCGCTGTTCTTCACTGCGTCCCACCTCAGTGAAGGTTTCTGATGCTCTTTGTTTGTGATCAATCTCAGACCACTTGGCTATCGGTTTTCAATTGTATTCAATGTAGCCAACGGATATCTGGGCCGAGTCTTTGAGATAAGGTTTAGAAACAAAGTCTTTGACCTCATTTGAGGTTTCCTTACTCATCGATTAAGATTTGTCACTATAACTTGAGCTATTTCTGTGAATTTATGAAAAATAAATGATTGAGTGAGTGCTCCGACAGAAAATGTATGCTTTGTTTAACCAACTTCTGGCTAACACGGCAACAGATTTAAAGAAAAGGTGATTAGTAAAAAAAACTGAGAGAGAAAATGACGTCACAGTACAGAAAATGCAGAGTCACTAAATACATAGTGACTACACAGTTCTGTGTCTGAAAGTACTGCAGTCTGCCATTTGATTCTGCTGTGTGGCCCAGCTAAAAGTAGTTTAAATGCATTACACAGAAACATCTGCTGGCAGATACGCTGCATTAGCCATGCAGTCAGTTAACTGAGCGCTGATTGTGATCAAGTCCTTTCCCCCGAAGGCATGCGCATCCAGCTAAAGCCCCTGCTCTGAGAGAGGATTCACTGTGAATGTGTATGTGTGGACACCATGAGCCCCTGTAAACCTAATCCACGTCACCCACAACCCCTAAGGAT